>NC_044905.1:84028794-84328794 GCF_001633185.2 Quercus lobata
GTATGAAATTATTAATTCACTGTCCTAAATCCATGGTTAAATTGTAGCCTAAAGGTCCTTCCAATAGGCTATATATGATTTGTGGAAATGTACTGAATTAAGGTGTGCATATAAATGAACTTATTCATTTAAATATTTATTTCTCCAATGCTACGTCTGACATTTTTCCCCCTCAAGTTACGTTATATCTAATTTGGTAACCCTGTTATGTTTTATTTTCCCCAACATTATGGTGGTGAGGGAGATTTAAATTTAATGCCAACAAAATAATTTTATGCAAGTTCATCCATAAAGAATTTGGGCCATAGAATGAATACACTAAAACAATGATGCATGTGTTGTGGGAATGTCCAATGGCATGAAATCTAGGAAGACTACCGACATGATTTACTGATATGAAGATTTATTTTTCTAGCCTTTTCCAATGATTAACAATGGAATGAAGAGAGGAGGGGGATCTATGGGGCAATACTGGTCAGGGCAATCTAGACCAATTGAAACACGTTAAATTACTTCACTCACAGCAGATAATGGATTTGGCTAAAACAATGCTTCAAGAGTCAAGACAACAAATATGCAAGTTAACACTAGCGGGCAAGACACAAGGACAATGCAAGTTATAAGTGTTTTTATGAGAAAAATGGATTACTTTGTTCGTCCTTAATGGCTAGCTGTGGGAAATAAAACTTCTTATACTTAATTTTCAAACAAAAAACAGTGTATTGTATTTGAAGATAGTGATGTGAAGTATTTGGAGAGAGAAGTATATGCATTTGAAAGCTAATGATGTGACAGAAGGGTACCTATTAAGTAGACCCTTCTGTTGTATATTAAAGATAAAGTTTCCTTTGGCTTATGACATAAAAATTGATGTGTTAAATTTGGACAAAAATATCATTATACATGATGAGAAGAAGGGGATTATCAATCAATATTTCATGGTTTGAACTTTGAAGGTTTTCATCCAATCTTTGGTAAAGTTGCAAGAACATGTTCAACAAAATGGTACTTCTAAATAACAAGGGCAACTTGGTAGACCCATTAATTTGAGATCTCAATCGCACAGAAGATTCCAAAGTTTATTTATTGCATTTCATTACATTATCAAGAGACTTGCATTTTAGACTGATTGCCCCAAAACAGTCCATTTTAGATTTTGTGTCAAGTATTATTTTATTTTAAATCTGGCACTATCACTTTGCGTGTGCTTAAATGGTCTTCTATTTTTTTTAAAGAACAAAAACTGTCCCATGCTACCTAAGATAGTAGCACAATAGTGCTCTCTATTTCTTTTACCATCTCCTTTGCTTTCCTCATTTTACTATATTTGACACAAACAAATATTGAAAGTATTGTTTAATCTACTTTATCTCTAGTGAATTTATGTCATTGAGCCATTTTCTTTGCTATGTACCATTAGCCTCAGTTGGACGTCTAGAAGGAGTTTTGGACTTGAGTTCCTTTCTCTTTTGGGCTCACCCAAAATCAACCCCCAACTAATAAATGATGGATGCATTTGGCATCATAGTTAAAAATCACATTTTTTTGGAGATACAATATTTATAAATTTTTTTTTTAAATAATAATTCTTTTATCTGAGTACAAAATTTTTAAAAATTTACAATTTAATAAAGCTAAAATTAATTTGTGCCAAATTGATATACATAAACAAACTATTGTTTTCGTAAGTATTTAATTTGACCATGTTTTGCATTTTAGATTCAACATCCTATTGTTAATTGCTTCCCTCTTTTTATATTTAGAGGAGCAAAAAAGTGTTTAGGTCATTGTAGTGAATTCAATGTGAACGAAGCCCGTCCCATGCTACCAAAGACAGTTGAAATTTTCAAATCTAAGGAGGATTGAGCTACCCATTGAATTCAATGTGAACAAAGCCTGTCCATGCTACCTAAGACAAAAGCGCAATAGTGCTCTCCTTTTCTTTTACTATCTCCTTTGCTTTCCTCATTTTGTTGTATTTCACACTAACAAGTAATAAAAGTATTGTTTGATCTACTTTATCTCTGGTGAATTTATTGTAGGAAAAATATAGTTTGTATCACATACAAAACATACTTAGCAGAAAATTAATGAGTCTACTTCATTCGCAATTGAGAATATATACTATGTAAATTTCAAAATTTAAGAACAAGAGGGCGTACCTTGGTGCGGTGAAATTCAAAATCAAAAATTAGAAGTACTTGAAAAAACTTTTAAACTTCACTCCAATTTTACTTTACGCGCAAGAAGTGTGGTCTCTCAATCAGTTTATACATATGTGTTCAAGGAAGAATAAGAGAGTGGCTTACACTCACATACACACCATTTCATTCATTCTTAACTTATGTGTGTTTCTCCTCTTATATATAATTGATTATCTAATTAGACTAGCCTTTTAGGTCATTCTAATTGGGTTTTAGTATGTGGCTTGGAGTGGAATCAAAATGAACAAATAAGACACTAACTCCAATGGGTTTTGGACCTTTCAATCAAATCTTGACAAGCCCAAAATTACTATTAATTATATTTAATACCACAATATAAATATAATTGCACTCTAGGCCTTACTTATAAATTATATCTCAAAACTTTATTATACATTCAACCCTTTCATTAAAATATTTATAGTAATACAAAGTAATGAATATTGACTACCGTTTTGAAGATTATTACATCTTAATGGCCAGTCTTAATTCTATCGCGCAAGGGCCATAAATGATAACATCTTCCGTCAATTTGTATTTAAGGTGGGTATTGATCGTTTCTGAGAAAGAAATGACAGGTATTGGACGATTACATTAACTGATACCATCAAATACCCTACCACGTGCGTAATGTCCTACTCTCACAATCTGCAATGTCTTTATTGTCTGGCCCCAATAGATGTTCAATCACACTAACTTCTAAATCAATATTCATCCCATTTCATCTCCAATCTCTCCAAATCGTATCACTTGTCATCCTAATCTTGCTCATCTCTCTTCTTCTAATAACCCAGGCATCCATTTAATCATTGACTTAAGCCATCCTCTTTTAAGTCATGCGATTCTTCGGTCCATGAGCTCTCCAACCCGCCAAGCCCATCTCCCCACCCTTGAGTCTGACCACACACCTCTTTCCTTTGAACCCACCTTACACTACTGCTGTCTGCTGCCAGGTTTTCTCATTGGCGTGATGCAATTAATGTCAGCTGAAATAACACATGGGTGTTGGTTCCCTCATTACCAAAACATGAATATAATTGGATATAAATGGGTGTACCGCCTGATGGCTCTATTTATCAGTACAAAACTGTCAAAACAAGACGTGTAGTAAAGGCATTTTATCAACGATATGGCATTGACTATTCTAAGATTTTTTTTTTTTTTTTTTTTTTTTTGAGGAACGACTATTCTAAGATGTTCAGTCTTATGATCGAGCCCATATTTTTGTGTACGTTGTGCATTAAGTGGTGTGTAATAAACACCACTGTTGTATAAATGGATATACATGATAAGGATGGTAACAAATAGAGATTACAGTAATTCAAACAATATGGAATGATAAATACAAAATATGGAAATATGGTATGCCCCCTCAAGTTGAAGTATCTCCGGAGGAGAGATTCAACTTGTCACAAAGGAAAGCAAACTTTGGAAAAGATAAACATTTAATCATGATGTTAGCTAACTAGTCATTGGTGGGAATAAATCGCGCGAACTTCTAAAGCCAGACTTGTGACCTTCTCTCCAACTAAGTGGAAATTGATTTCCACATGCTTAGTGCGTGCATGGAACACAATATTTGCAACAAGATAAGTAGCCCCAACATTGTTGCACTAAACAACATGAGAAGAAGGAATGGAGACACCATGTTCATTGAGCAATGACCTAAGCCAAGTAATCTCAGCAGCGGTGTCAACTAGGGCTTTATTTTCAGATTCAGTTCAAGGATTGAGCAATGGTACATTGTTTCTTGGAGGACCATGAGATGAAATTATGACTTCGGAAAATAGCATAAACATCAGTTGTGGGATGGTCATCAACACAACCAAACTCAGATTGTAATGTAGAGATAATGGATGATACACATTGAAAATTGTTATTGGTCACAGTAATATAATCAACATACACTAGTATAAAAATGCAAACATCATCTCGATGGTAGAGAAACAAAGAGGTATTAGATTTGAAGGCATAAAAGCCATGACAAAGGAGCCCACATTTTTTGGCATTGTAGTGTCCATTGCGCTGAAATGGTTTGACATTTGACAACTTGACATCAATAATGCATTTCTTAATAGAAATTTGACAAAATCATCTTAAATGGTTGTAACATTTGACAGCTTGACATCAATAATGCATTTTTTAATGGAAATTTGACAAAAAATAAATTTATATTACTCACCCTCCTGGGAGATTTTAGTTTTACTAGACCGAATCATGTTATCAAATTTCAATGCTCACTTTATGGTCTCAAACAAGCCCTAAGAGCTTGGTTTAATTGCCTATCTAGCTTCCTTCTTTGTCATGGCTTTTATGCCTTCAAATCTAATACCTCTTTGTTTCTCTACCATCGAGATGATGTTTGCATTTTTATACTAGTGTATGTTGATTATATTACTGTGACCAATAACAATTTTCAATGTGTATCATCCATTATCTCTACATTACAATCTGAGTTTGGTTGTGTTGATGACCATCCCACAACTGATGTTTATGCTATTTTCTGAAGTCATAATTTCATCTCATGGTCCTCCAAGAAACAATGTACCATTGCTTAATCCTTGAACTGAATCTGAAAATAAAGCCCTAGTTGACACTGCTGCTGAGATTACTTGGCTTAGGTCATTGCTCAATGGACATGGTGTCTCCATTCCTTCTTCTCATGTTGTTTAGTGCAACAATGTTGGGGCTACTTATCTTGTTGCAAATATTGTGTTCCATGCACGCACTAAGCATGTGGAAATCAATTTCCACTTAGTTGGAGAGAAGGTCACAAGTCTGGCTTTAGAAGTTCGCGCGATTTATTCCCACCAATGACTAGTTAGCTAACATCATGATTAAATGTTTATCTTTTCCAAAGTTTGCTTTCCTTTGTGACAAGTTGAATCTCTCCTCCGGGCATACCATATTTCCATATTTTGTATCTATCAATCCATATTGTTTGAATTACTGTAATCTCTATTTGTTACCATCCTTATCATGTATATCCATTTATACAACAGTAGTGTTTATTACACACCACTTAATGCACAACATACACAAAAATAATGATTTCAATGTGAAAGTGATTTGTGTGTAGGTTTTATGCATTAAGGGAGTGTGCGATTCCGTCCAAATCTTCATCAAATTAATACGTCTCATAATAATGCCAAGGATAACAAGATTGCAGCTTAGTTGCTTGTATTGTGTAGGTACTGTAGCAGTCTTTAGCGGTTGAATATGTTATATATATCTTATATAACCAAGTGGGTTGTAATACAAGTTTGATTCCATTTTAGTAATATAAAAGTGATGTTGAATCCCAATTTTTATGTGGAAAGTTTTACTATCACTTTAGGTGGGATAGAGTGAAAGAAACAATAAAAAGCAAGTGGAAAATTAGGTTCAAGTAATTTTGCCCAAAATTAGGTTGAGCTAATTTCAGGCAAATTCCACTGGGGCTCTCAGGTTGCAATTTTATGTAATTTGCCCAAAATTAGGTTAAGCGAGTTTCAGAAAAAATTCTGTAGAATTACATTTATATTTGTGAATGTTGAGAATTGTTTCTAATTGTTTTTAGCATTTTGGGCATATATAATTTAACTCTTAATAACAACTTACGAATTTTAGAAACGCAAGAAATCATTTGGGTACATAATCTTCAAAATTGCTATTTGTAAAACTCAATAAACTTGATTGTATTTTGTGGACAAATTTGCAGTAACTCTAGCTTTAGCAGCTCTTGTGGGGGAAAATATATGTTTAAGGAAAGCATTTCCTTTGTGCCTTCCAATCATCAAATTTTCTACTTAATCTCTAAATTACTTCAATGTTTCCATTGTTGATACGAAAATTTCCCAACAGAATATAGTTTCATTCATAATATACTAAGAAATAAAAATACACAACCAGCATTCACCTACTCATTTAACCCCGAAGTCATTCATAATCCTAGGAGTAGGGTTATTGGCCCAGAAAACAAGGAAAAAAAAAATAAGGCAAAGGAAAAACAACAGCTACAACATCAACAAACGTAGGAAAGATTCGAACCCAAATCAAGTCATCATGGCATCATGCGAGTCAATCGAGGACTGCATGCATGTCTCATGCATGTGAGTCATCACTTTCTTCCCCACCCTCGCCCGGTTTTTTCTTTTCATTTTTTGGCTGTAGCTTGTTGCGTTTGGTTCCAGTTCCAGTTGCATTAGTTGACGCTTCCGGGCTTTCGTCAGGTGACGATGATGCAGCAACATTCTTGGTCTCTTTGTTAGATACTTCATTTGAACCATGGAGAATTGTAGTCACACTCTTCCCTTCCTTTTTTTTTTCAGCTGAAGTTGGAGGGGATTCGATTTCATTTTCACCATGGAGATTTGTAGTCACACTTTTCCCTTCCTTTTTTTTTTTTCAGCTGAAGTTGGAGGGGATTCGATTCCATTTTCACCATGGAGAATTGTAGTCACACTTTTCCCTTCCTTATTTTTTTCAGCTGAAGTTGGAGAGGATTCGATTTCATTTGCACCTTGGAGAATTGTAGTCGCACTGTACCCTTCCTGGTCTGTTTCATCTTGTGTTGGAGAGGACTCTTCAGGATCACCATCGTTAGACTTCGATGGTTTAGGATCTTGATCCGGTTTTTTAGCCATTAGACTTTTACTTCGCTTGAAGATAAAAATGATCACGTTGACCACCCCACTCACCCCCCCCCCCCCTCTCTTTATAATCAACTGTTGTCACTGCTTACCCCTTTCTTTCTTTCTTTCTTTTTTTTTTACCATTTTAATTTTTGATTATTTTATAAGGAAAATTAAACAAAAACATAGCAAGTTGTAATTTAAAAGTAATTGAACAAAAGGTATCTGAGATAAGCTTTGCCTCGGCAATAAGGTGACCATATGGGGAGAGAGAATCTTCATTGCTACGCAGAGCTTTGAAAATAATCTCTGAATCACATTCTAAGATAATGGAAGAGAGGTTGAGTTCCTGAGCAAAATTTAGAGCACACACAGCAGCCATGGCTTCTAACTCAGCAACCGAATGGGGCTGGAGAACTTTTTCCACCAGAGGTGCCAATACCAAACCCTTAGAATCTCGAGCTACCACCCCTAGGTCTGCATCATCAAACTCTTGAAAAACTGAACCATCAAAGTTTAATTTGATTGCAGAGTTCGCTGGAGGAGACCATCAGATCAAAGCTAGGTTAGAGGCTAAAAGAGAGGGCTGCATTACTGTGATAGCAGTGATGCAGTCTTGATGGAGTTTTTTGGCCATCGGGAGCACTTTACTAATTGGGAAGGGTTTTCCTTCTACTCAAAGTCTATTATTTTGATACTAGGTATTCCAAATATACATCGCAAACGCAATGAAACTATCGTTCTCCTCAATCACATATTGCACCAAATATGAAAAAGTGGGGAAGTGTTTTTAATGTCGAAAACTCCATATAGGATCAGAGTCTTATACAGCCGAGACTAAGATCTTTGAATCCCATTCCTCCTTTGGATTTAGGTTGACAAAGCAATTCCCATTTAACCCAATGGATTTTTCAATGGTCACCTCTCTAACCTCACCAAAATTTTCTAATGAGACATTCAATATCAAAACAAAGCCCCAAAGACAGTTTGAAACAGCTCATTGTATAAGTGGGAATTGCTTGAACCACAACCTTAATTAAAATCTTCCTTCCTACTTGAGATAGCAACTTCTCCTCCCCACCCTGTTGTTTACACCACACCCTCTCTTTATTGTACTCGAAGCTTGCTATTTTCCTCCTTCATACTAATGATGGTAAACCTAAATCTTTTCATACTGTCTAATTTCTGGGGCACCCAAGGCATTCTTGATGAACTATCTTTTTCCTTCTAATATAGACTTGCTAAAATAGCTGGTTGTTTTGCTTTTGTCAATTTGCTGGCTAGAAAAACTACCATAGCTCTCCAAAATACCGAGAATTTTTTAACATTCTTGCTGAGTAACTCTACAAAATAAGAGGCGATAATCTACAAAAAGAAGGTTAGTCAAGTGAGGGCCATTTTTGCATAAAGAGAAACCCCGTATATTACCCAGAGCAACGTCTTGAGAGATGAGCCCATGTAAACCTTCTATGCAAAGCAAAAAAATATATCGAGATAGAGGATTTCTTTGTCTGATATCATGGGAGGGATGGATCATACCCTTAGGTTCAGTATTGACCAGGATGGAATAAGCTAGAAGCAGTTTTGACACACACACACCATCATGAGTTTTATACAACTTTCTCTAAAACCCATTTTCCTCATAAATGCCTTCAAATAAGTCCATTCCACTCTATTATATACTTTGCTCATATTCAGTTTTACAACTATGAAGTCTGCTTTGCCACAATGTTTCTGCATACTATGTAAAGTCTTAAAAGCGACTAAAATATTATCATAAATAAAGTTTACTTTTTGTAAAGACACTCTGATGCTCATTAATAATATTTGGTAAGATCTTCTTTAACCTATTAGCTAAAACCTTCGATAATATTTCATATGGGACATTGCACCAACTAATAGGTCTAAATTCAGACACTAACTTAGGACATTTAACCTTTGGGATCATAGTTATAAAAGTATGATTCAAGTTTTGTGGAAGACATGTAGAATTTAGAAAACCGAGAACAAATTAAGAAACATCATTACCCATAAGCTGTTAGTAGGTTTGATAAAAAAAAGGGGGGTATGCCATCGGGACCGAGGGCTTTTAAGGGGGTCATCTGTATGAATGACTGCTTTTACTTCCCATTCCATAAATTCTATAAAAAGTTGGATATTCATATCCTCACTGATAACCTTGTGGATCAACTTCATAGCGTCCTTTGATTGAACCGGATTAGCTGAGGTAAAAACGTCCTGGCAGTAGGCAATTAGAGAGTTGGTCATCTCTTCAGAATTAGAGCACCACATCCCCTTAGAGCTTCAAATATTGGCAATGTGATTCTTCTTGTTTCTTTGTGTAGCACGGCTATGGAAACATTTGGAGTTTTTATCTCCATGAGTCACCCATAATGCTTTCAACCTTTGGAACACATTTGAGTTTCTTTATTAATTTATTAATTAGATCATTAATTTCTAGTATAAGATCTCTAACCCAAAAGTTAACACCAAAGATCATGGCCTCCCTTTCAACTGCTTCCAACTATCTCCGTTTCAATTCCAGCTCTCTCTTGACATTGCAAAAAATTTTCCTACTCCAATGCTATAGTTCTTTACCACATTTCTTTATTTTTCAGACAGCTCTTAAAGCAAGATCTGAGGAAAGCTAGATATGACCACACAACTTCTACAATTTCAGAGCACCTCTTGTCTGAAAGTCACATCTCTTCAAAGCAGAAGGGATTTTAGGCACAAGGAGGATCTAACCCAGCCGGCACAATCCATAGAGGGCGATGATCAGAGTTATTAGAGTGAAGGTGGTGGACTCTGGTCCCCCTAAATTGAAGAATCCACTCATTTTTTGCAAGACCCCGATCTAGCTTTCCCATACCAAATGTCCATTAGCAAAATGCTTATGCCACGTAAATTGTGTGCCAAAAAAACCTAAGTCTAAGAAACCACACTCATCAATAACATCGCGAAAGAGTTGCATTTGATTTTCGTTTCTATTAGCACCTCCCAACTTCTCTAAGTTACTAGTAGCACCACCCAACTTCTCTAAGTTACTAGTCAATTCATTGAAATCTCTTGTACACAAGCATGGTATAGAAAAACGATTGTTAAGATCCTGAATCAAACTCCAAGTCTCATGCCTTAAATGAGTGACTGGCTCGCCATAAACTCCAGTAAATATCCATGTGTCATCCTTACCCTTATTAATAATCGCATCAATATGGATTAGCAATTAAAGTGAGTGTCATGTTTGTGTTAATGGGTTAGCAATTAAAGCAAGTGTCATGTTTTCTTGATCCTATCTAAGAAAATTTTATGAAGTCTCGGATAACAATTTGACTAATTGGGGTCTCGCAACAATCAAGGAAATGATGTTAATATGTGGAAAAATTAAGAACTACCTTTCTTAACATATTAGTTTGTTGATTAAAAAAAAAATCATCATGAAATGAACGTCGTAAGTTAAAATTCTATCGTATCTATCAAAAATAATTATCTGTTTGATTATTATAATGAAACATTTTGGTTTTTATCAATAGTTGTTCTAGGCTTCTTGCACTCTTTTATCTCATTCTCTTCATCTTGATCATGACTTGACAAATCATAAATTGAAGTAGAATCATATTGTTGTCTCTAATTTCACAATTCTTTCCAAAACATCATTTTGTGGTAGTCACGGACTATCAGGGGTGGGGGCACGTTTTCAACAAAACCTAATAAATGCCTATTTGCCACGTGTCCTTCACTTTTATATTTTATAATAAGAATGCAAAAGTGCAATGTATTCCTTGTGTGTTCAGTTTTGATGTGCATTGTGCATAGTGCACTGTTTGAACTTATGAGGGTTTTACCCCCCTCCCCCCAACTGCAAATTTGATTTTTTTTTTTTTTTTCCTCATCATCTCATTCTTTTTCTCTTGCTGGTTTTATGGTTTACTTTGGATTTTGGAGCTTGATAATTTGTGCTAACGTTGAATTATCTTTTAATTTTTTTTTTAGAAGAGAATTTAGGTTACAATAAAGATATTAAAATTTTTAAGATTTGAATAGAAAATCCTATAGAATTGATAATGGATCAATTTTATTCTATGAAAGATCAACAATGAACATAACTTTTATAGGAAATGCTAAATCTTTTTTTTTTTTTTTTTTTTGGTTCAAGTTTATAGCAAATTAGTCATTTTTGTACGCTAATTTGAGTTTAGAAATATTCTTAAAATTCATTGATTATTTTGTATAAAAAATGTTATGTCCGCAATATTTTAATAGCAAATCTTAATTGGCAGGTTGTTATTGGCAATTAGTGGATTAAAAAAATAATTTCAATTGTGTGTTCAAATTATAATGAGTAACAATTTACCATTTATGATTTGTTATTAAAATGTTGTAAACATATCACTTCTCTTTTGCTTAGAATATATATATGAGTTATGACTAACTTATATAATTGGCCCTCTGAATAAAATTTTTTTGACTACACCCCTACGGGCTATTCCAGCCCCATGTCACCACTTTTAGGTGCTTCCATTAAAGGTGGAGATTAGACCACCTAATATTTTCTTATAATTAATTGAAAATACATGATTATTTACATGCTGATTAATGAATTTTGTGTAGAATGCAAAATAAAAAGTAATTTCCTTGAAAAAAAAAAAGAAAAGATAATTCAATTTCAATGATTATCATAATATTCCTATAAAGAAATGATTATCATAATATATCAATGTCTAATTTAATTGGATACTAAAAATAAATGAATTTGCGGTTCAACCAATATAGGAGTTGGCAAATTATAGATGATACGACTTTGCATAATATTTGTGTATAATTATTTCAGCTATTATAATACAGCTACAAGACGTACTAGGAAGTTGACCATTAGGGTAGTCGTTGTGCTTTATGATCTGGAGATTCTGGACATTGGGTGAAAATTAGAAAAATAATACGGAGTCACATGCATTGCAGACTAAATTTCTGTATGCTGGTTTGTGGTAATTGGAGCCCATGCATCGAGATCGTTGACCTTAATTTTCATATTGTACGATGTGATGCTAGCTGTACGTTTAACATCAAATTTTGGATGCATTAGGGATTGGAAGCGTTCAAACAATGAAATATATAATTGGAGAATGTTAACCGGCACCGCCTGGTGCTGGTTAAGTGCAGAAAAGACAAAAAAAAAAGAAGTGAGAAAAAGTCCAAAAAAAATTCTGAATAGTATTATAAAATTGAAAAAATGACATAAATTGCAAAAAAAAAAAACAAAAATTGTGTTAGAAAAAAGTTTAAAAAAAAAAAAAAAAATCTGTGGTTAACAGGGCACCATGCGGTGCCTGTTAACACAAACCTATATAATTACTACCCGTCCTTCATGCGTGTGGTGCTTTAGAATTCAGGGGGTGAAATTGTAATTGCAATCAGTAACATATTAATGTATATATTTTTACATATTCCCAGATAAAACATGAGAATTTTAACTCTCACACACCCTTTTAAATATGGTAAGTTTTTTTTTTTTTTTTTTGGAGAAACAAACACACACACACAAGGGAGAGAAAAAAGGGTTCTAACACAAAAGCACACCACAATTCTACTCAAAAGTCATGGTAACTTTTAAGGGAGGGTGGACAAGTTATACTACACATAACATACTCTCTTATGCAATGTGGGACAATTACCCCTTTTTTTTTTTTGGAGAAACAAACACACACACACACAAGGGAGAGAGAAAGAGGTTCTAACACAAAGACATACCACAACTCCACTCAAAAGTCATGGTAAATAATTGATATCTCACAATTGTTAACGTACATTTCATATACCGTAATGTTCATAATTTTACTGAGGAGTTTTTTTAAAACCTTATTCCCTTCCTCCATGTGTGTGTGTTAAAAGTATTTAGTATTCTAAAAAAAAAAAAATAGTGGGTTAATCCCACATTGGAAAATAAGTGTGAATTAAAGAGGTTTAAAGCCTGTGTTGTACATTCAAAAGTTAGGCCCTTTTAGATATACACCACTGTAAGTTTCTTTAAAACCTTCTCCCCTTTCCCCATGTGTGTGTTAAAAATATTTAGTATTCTTAAAAAAAAAAAATACCGAGAATGTCCTTTTTTCTATATTATTAATATTTATATTTAAAACGTGAAATGAATAATGTGTAGTGGTAAATGGACAATGTATCAATGTCTTTTAAATGGCAATTTTTCACTAGTTTTTGCCTTAAATTAATTAACTAACAACATGGATCGGATTTTTTTTTTTTTTAAGGTTTATTTTTCATTCAAGTAAATATTTATCAAGATTCAAGAATATTTTGATCAATTATAAATCAAATACGATGGTTAAATCTACTAAATAATTTTATATACAATAAGCTTAATATATATATATATATATATATAAATAAAAGTATAATGTTGCTTGATGTGCGACATATACAAATATATTTGAAAAGCATGAATGCCAACTATAGGAAATTCTAATGCTTGGAAGTTTAAATTATCAAAAATATATAACTCTTAATAGTTGAAATTCTAAATAACTAAGTTGGGCAACGTGACACTACAATTAGTTTTTAGAAGTGTTATTTCCATGACATTTTCATAACACTTTATCAACAAATTCTAGATAGTAGGTTGTTAATGATTTTAATTTGAACTCACCACTTAAATTACTTTGTTGCCCACCAGTAATACTCAATAACAATCTGTCACCAAAGGTTTATTGTGAAAATATTATAGATATAGCATTTCTCGTTATTTTTATTTCCCTCTTTCAAATATTGCACTTATTTTTTATTTGATTTGATTTATTTTTTAAAAAGCTAGCGAGAACAAAAGAAAAAAGAAACTAGGAAAGAAATAAAAATGTTAAAAAATGAAAAAGTTTAAAAGTTACATTTGATACCAAAAAAATTAAAATAGACACTTATAAAACAGATTTTAAAAGGTTTATGTCTTAAAGAAGAAGAAAAAAAATGATAATAATTACATTTGATTACAGACACCGTTGTCTAAATATTTAAGACACAAACCATTAAAATCAGTTTTGATCAAAAATTGAAATAGGCATTACGAAGTAGTTCTTTAGCTCTTAAGAAATCAGAATAGACCTTATCCTCACATGTAAATAACTTACTGATATTTAAAAAATAAAAAATAAAAGAAAAAGTTCAAGCACAAAATCTCAAGTTTGAAAATCAAACAATTGAAGATGCTTCACAAATATAAGTTTGTATTTATTGAATGATGAATTCTCTAGATTTTATTCTTTTACAAAAAAATGATCCTCTAATTCTATTTTCTTGAAAATTTCTTCAATCCACAATTTGTATAGACGTAGTCTTAATTCGAATATCAAATCTTCTCTACTATTTGATTAGAAGGTGGATCAAGCGGTCTTCACTATGAATCTCTAACTTCAAAATTGTTAGAGATTTATTATTCTTCAAGTTCTTTGAGTGTTCTTCAAAGTTTTAGAGACTTGATCCATTGAGCTTTAATGATTTGGGGGGTTTTTAAAGTTTATAGAGGCTTTTGAACTTGATTTCAATGGAACTTCGAATTTTGGAAGAAAAATTCGAATGAAATTTTTTTAATGCTCTACAAGTGTTCTTGAAATAGAATTTCTCTAGAGTTTTGACATCTATAAAAATTGGTGTAGGGGTCCCCTTTATTTATAATGGTTTCTTAGGATGACCCCTAATTTAAATTGATCTCCTAAAAGATAAGTAATGATTATTGAACGGCCCAAAATCAAAGAGTTCCGCTAGGAATTGTTTGTAGATAATTATTTTTATTTTTATTTGTTTTAATAAAGATAATTATCATCAAATTTTATTAGAAGGCCTAAGTGACATGTGTTAAAATTTAATTTGTCAATGTGATGTCGTCTTGGATGACATGTCACCGTTTGATTTATTTAATTTAGTGACACATTAATTTGGAATTGAGAAATGTTATGTTTAGAATATTTTCACAACTCTTTTACAAAAAATCTTAAGTGATAAGTTGTTACTAGTGGGTAAAAAAGTAATTTCAGTGGTGGTTTCAAATTAAAACTAATAACAACTTACAACTTAATATTTGTTGTGAAAATATTGTGAACATAACACTTCTCTTTGGAATTTGTCACTAAATTTTGATGTGACATTTTCTAATTAGCTGAAGAAAGTTTTGCCTATTATAAAAAGAAAATAACTCATTGAAATAAATGACTCAATTTTTATAGCATTTACTAGATAAATAAACTAAGTGAGGTGTCTTCTGTTTTTTATTTGAATATAATAATTTAGTAGGATCTAGAAAATATTTTGTCTTTTTTTTTTTTTTTTTAATATCCAGCAAATCTTCCTTATTTTGTGGTTTTATGTAAAACGGCCAAACGGGTATTTATCACTAGTCACGCGCGGTCACAGTGCACAGACTCTTATCATGTCTACTCCCTGAACGGCTAATTAAGTAATTTTCTTTTTTATTTTGCAATTCATAATGGTTCGATGAATAATACGAAAATAAAATAATTCTAGTTAAGAAAAAAATATAAGTAGCTAATGAGATATAATTAGTGCTTTGTCTCTATGTGGGAGTTTGAAGACAAGGTTTGTCTAGTGTGTTGGTGTACGTGAACTGTGAAAGCATCTTTGGGTGAATTGGGGACTTCAATTTTTTTTGGTGAGATTATTTTAATTGTGGATATAATTTTTTATCAACAACAGTGACTCTTGAGATGTAAGGAGCGAGAGATCATTGAAGTGTAAGAGCATTCACAATGGGAAATGCTATCTTATTCTATTTTACCATCTCAAAAAGCTACTTTATCAATTATACCATACCATTTTACAATATACCCAACATCCTAAAACTCTATTCTTTTACCATTTTATTAAAATATTATTTTTTAATCTTGGTGAGGTTTCAACGATGGAGAGAGAGAGATGAGAGACCATGTGAATGAGAAAGAAAATCTTGATATTTAGGAATAAAATATTAATATAATCTTTTGGCATTGTGCTATAGTACCATCGTAAATGTATGATGGTACTGTAACACAATGCCATTTACGATGATACTATAACACAATGCCAAAAAAATTTACAATTTTACAAGTTTAGCAGCCAGCTGTTGAGTACTTTTGAGGCTTGATGCTAAATATTGCTAACATAGGATATTTACAATTCACATTGTGAATGCACTAACAAGTGCTAAAAAAATAGTACTTAGGACATGGTTACATCACTTGTGATTGTCCAAATCGCAGGTAATCAACTTGGTTTAATTATGACTGAATGAGCAACTAAATGATGATAAAGTTAGCCAGAGAATCATTTTTCATTTGTTACGACTGGAGTGGCTAAATTTGAAGAAGAGAAAAGGAAGCAAATGACAGATGTTGACTTTAACGCTCAACCAATTTTCAACAAGTACCTTGATGAGAATTCAGAATGGCTCATGGATGAAGCATTCTCCTTCCTCGGAAGAAGAAGGGAAAAAAAAAATCCAATTAGATTTCAATTAGTTCTCAATTTTGTGCCACGTGTCCTTTTTAATTTTTAATTTTTGTATTAAATAAATTATTAAGTGTAAAAATCGAAGAGTCTGAATTCGATTAGATTTTAGTTAAACTCCAATTTTACGTCATGTGTCCATTTAATTTTTTATTTTTATTTTTATTTTTATGGCAAGTGAATTAGTGGGTGCAAAAACTGAAGAGTCTAAATTCAATTAAATTAAAAAATATATTTATATACACACACATATAAAATATGAAAAACCATTAAAATATTTTAGAAATGTATGATTTAAAAAATGTATAAGCTAATACAATATATGATTTGAACATCTTCTACAAAAATGTATAATTTGAACCATGTAATTGTGATTATTTTTAATAGTACCCTTGCATATGTACAGGGTTAGACACAAGTTTCTTTAAAGATTAAACACAAATTACAGGCTATACCAACCATCCAAAAATAAATTCCAATGGAACATGGGAATTTTAACTCCCGCACACCCTTTTAATCCTTTTAATTATGGTAAGTAATTGTTCTCTCACATTTTTTGATGTATATTCTATACACATAATGTTCATAATCATATGTGATATCTATATTTTTATTTATTGGCGTCCACATTTAAAATATGAAATAGGTGATATGTATGAATAACGTATAATAAGAAGTGTGCAGGAAAGATTGACTCTAAACATGTTTATCGCCTTTTTCAACCCACACTAGGAAGTTCGTGTGGGAATCAATGACTTGTTAAATACAAAAAAGGAAAATTCTTGCATTTCCTATGTTTGCAAGAATGTGAAATTTAAATTTAATTTCACTTTTTTTCCCCCTAAATTAAGTAACAAAATGGAGTAGTTTATATATATTCATTCAACTGAAAATTTCATCAAGATTCAAAAGTATTTTAGGGCCATTTCTATGGGATTCCTTTTTGTAATAATCTGGTGTGTGTGGGATTAGAGAGACTGCATACATCTGAGGAAATAGTAAAATACTCGAAGACATTTGGACACCCTCATTTGTCCAAAAACAAAAGTATTTTGGTCATTTAAAAATCAAAGATAGGGCTCAAATTAATACTTCTTTAATTATTAAGTAAGTTTATATACAATTAGTTAAAACATAATTATATTTTTTAAATATAATATTGCTCAAAATGCGATACATGCTAATTCTAAATATATTCGAAAATCATGAATGCCAACTCTTGGAAATTTAAAATATCAAAAATATATAATTCTTAAATTTGAATTCTCTATAACTAAATAGTTTTAAATTATCAAACTGATCTTTTTAGTGTGGCTATAATTCTTATCATAAAGAGTGGATATTGGTTACTATTACACGTGGATGTAGACAGTGGTTGATTGAAGTTTTGAGTTCATAAGGTAAAATTTATAATTGACATACATAAATCTTTGTATACTCGCAAACAATGGCAGTTTTAGGAATATTTTTTAGAGTAGCCATTAAGAAACTTAAGGGCTTGTTTAGTAAGAGGAATTAATATATATATATATATATATATATTTTGAAAACCAGAAAATAGTGGGTCCCATACTTAAATCTATTGTTTGGCTCATGTTTTCTAAATACAATTTCATAAAATTGTTTCCTATTATCTTTGAGAACCATCACTAATCACATTCGTTACTACATCATTTTATAAGTTTTTTATAGTAAAATTTGTTATAACTTTAGCATTTTACAAAAAAGAAAAAAAAATCATATTAAAAAGTAAAAAGAATAAATTTTTTTAATTAAAAAATTATGATATAAAACACTAGTTAAATATTATTTAAATAATAACAAAAATGCCTTATTTGAAGATATCACCTTATACCTACACATCTGCTGAGCCAGGCTTGGTGGCACCCAATTTTTAGGCACTTCCATTAAAGGTGGTGTTTAAGCTACCTAACTTTTTTCTTATGTATATTAAAAGGATTCTGTTAATGTGTGTCCTTGGGGCATACAATATTTTTCATTTTTGGAAAAAAATTTCTTGGAAATTAAAAAAGTATTAACAGTTTTTTCAATTTTCGAGAAAATGTTTCCAAAAATAGATGGCTAAGGACATACATTAACCGGACCCTAATTGAAATTAGATCATTTTCTGCATGATGACTAATGAATTTTGTGTAGAATACAGCCAAAAAAGTAATTTCTTGGACCAAAAAATGAAAGCTAATTCCTATAAAAAATATTAAAAATAAGAAAGAGAAGAGAGGAGAAGGCATTCAATTTCAATGATTATCATAATTATATTCCTATAAAAAAAATGAATATCATAATATTACAATGTCTAGTACAATTTGGCTACTAAAAATAAATGAATTTGGGATTTAGTCAATATAGCATTTGGAAAATTATATATTTCTGTTTGATTATTTCAGCTCATTGATAAAGCTACAAGCAGACTGCAGACATACTACGAGTCGACCCACCAATCTAGGGCTGTCCATATGAACCAGAGATTCTCCACAGGATGAAAAGACTAAAGTAATTGGAATGGAATCCATGCATTACGATCGTTGACCAGGGGCGGAGCCACTTAGTGGCTTGGGGGGGCCCTGGCCAAAAAAAAAAAAAAAAAAAAAAAAAAAAAAAAAAAAAAAAAAAAAAAAATTGGGCCCCTCCAATATTGGATAGCCGGCCCCCTCATGCCCAATTTTCAACTATTCTCCCAAATCCAGCTCAAATATTCTCCCAAGCCCAGTTTTAGTTTTAGGCCTTATCACCTTATGTACTCCAAATAAAACAAGTTGACCCGCTCAAGTCCAAATACTAAAAACAAAACTTCACTTTCTTTTCATCTCAAAAAATCCACCCACTGACCCACAGAATCCCTTTTCTTTACTTCTTATTCTTTTGTTTTGTCTTCTTTGATACACTTTCATTTGCACCAGTACCGTTGCCCTACCACCTACCAGCCCCCAAAACTCCAGTCCTCTGTACTCACAGTCCCAAAAAAAAAAAAAAAAAATCTTGACCAATTTTTTCTTTCTTCATCAGCTTTAGTTTTGGAACTTGGTGACTGGTGAGTTTTCTTATCTTTCTTAAGCATTAGACATTTATCTCTTTTTAGTGTCTTTTTTTTTATTATTTTCTCAACTATTTACACATAAATATTCACATGCTCTTTATATTTTCATAGATTTTTAGAGAAATACATGATTGAAGGTATGGGGAGATTGTTTGTGATAGGTCTTGAAGGGAAGATCTAAAGTTGGAGATAGTCAGGCAGAGGCAGTAGGCATTGCCACACGGGTGACCCATCTTTTCACTTTGTGAAGACAAAGTTTCTAAGGTAAAATTGATTTGATTTATTACCTATTTTTTATTAGTTAGATATCATGTGGTTGTGGATGTGGCCGTGGGTGTTGTTAAATTGTTTAGTTTTGTGTACCAATACTTGTGTGTTTAATTTTTGTTTTTGTTTGAGGGGGTATTATTAATTAAAGTCGTATTAAAAATGGGTTGTATATTTAAATTATAGTGGAAATTTTGTTTTTTCTTGAGTATGAATACCATCAATATAATTAAGTAAAAATTTCTAATTAAAATTTTATTTTTTAAACTTCTTTTCAGGTTAATTTTTGAGTCATATTCTTAAAGCTAAAAGAATTATGAGCAAACAAAAAACAAATTGATGCATTCTTTAAGGAAAAAGATGTTAGCAATTCAGAAATTAGGATACCTGTGGCTGTAGAAATAAATGTTGATATTTCGATGCCTGATGAACACCCTAACCCCTCCAAATGTTCAAGAATTCAATCTGAAGAGATAGATCGTGATCCAGGATTACGTAAACAAATATGTGAATTCCTTATCAACAAATAAGATGAAATCCGATGAGCTTATCTCAAAGAAGGTTCATATTAACCTAAAAATATAGACTATCCATACAATGATGATACTCATCGTTGTCGATTTCAACCTTCATGGTTCGAATCGGCCCTCCCATGTAAAAATTCCTGGTTACGCCCCTGGTTGACCCAATATAGATATATATATATATATATATATATATATGTATATATGTATATATTGTACAATGTGATCTAAGGTGTACGTCTAACATCAAATTTTTAGGGATTGGAACTGTTAAAGGAATGAAATATAATAATCTCTCCTCGTATGGTAACGGTACATAGGCTTAACAAATTTTCAATGATTGAACATAATTTATTTTCTCAACCTTTCAAAAATCCAAGGTTTAAATAAATAAATAGTTTCCTAGTCACACAATTAATAAATGCCAGATATACTTTATTTTTCATATCACTTCATAGGTATACTGTGAAATTGAAAGAAATATATTTATAAACAAACATAAATTGGATTTTGACAATGGGGATTGAATGAGATTACGAAATAATAGTGTTATTATTATTTTTTTTAGTTATAAATAACTTTATTTCTTTTTAGTTTTGGTAACAAGCATGTGTGGGCTTTATTCTCGTTTTCCTGGGAAAAGACTTTATTGTCTTATTAAGTAAAAATATTTGCAGAGGCGAAATTGGCAGAAGCTGAACCAGTTGTCCCCTCTGGCTCTGACTCCTTCTAAAGAGTAAAGTCTTTAAATAGCTTACCGTTGCCCCCATAAACCGCAAGGTCCACAACTTAACTTCTGGTCTTTGTCCCCTCTTACATGAAAAAACAAAGAACCAATTTCCGTGTCCTGCTTTAAGAAAATCATTTAACCAGCCTCTGACATAGAAAAATTTTTTAAATAAAAAATTCATCCCATTTTAATAAGTAAGATCCTACTTTTATTTTATTTTTTTATTTTTAAATAAAGAAAAAGAACATGGCCATTTTAACAATCCACTGCTTTGGCTGAACTGAAACTCAAGCTAACAAAAAGTTGGTCTCATTTCGATCAGCGCACGTGTAAGTTTTATTTTCTTATTTTTAGGTATAGACTTTCTTGTCTTATTAGTTATTACGTATATTATTTCTTTTTAGTTTTGGTAACATCCCACGTGTCGGGTTTGCTGAAACTCAAACTTAACAAGAAGTTGATCTGATTCTGATCAGTCCGTGTGTGAGATTTATTGTCTTTTAGAGCATTGACATCATGCTAAACTATTTAGTTTTTAGCAATTTAAAAAATTATTTTATCAATTTTACCACATCACTTAAACAATAGACTCTACAACTCATTTCTTATTTTAGCACATCACCTAATAAAATAATATAAACATCCAATAAAATAATATAAACATATATTAAAATAATTTAAAACACACCCACAAAAATCCATAGCAACAAACCAAGTTATCAAACAACCCACTGCCACAATAGCAACCAAAATCACAGCAACCGCACTGCCCATAGATACAAACTCACCATCCCAAAACAAATCCATACCAAACAACCACCGCAACTCTTATTAAAAAAAAAAAAAAAATTTTAAAAAACCACAACTAAAACCCACTGTATCAACCAAAACCCAACCACAACCAAAAAACACAATCAATATAGCATGATTTGATATATATATATATATATATATATAGAGAGAGAGAGAGAGAGAGAGAGAGAGAGCCTTGAGAACTATGAAGTTAAGTGAGAGTGAGACAGAAAGAAGAGAGTGAAGTTGGATTTTTTAATTGAAGGAAGAGAGAAAATGTTAATAAATTATTTTGTTTTAGTTTTAATAACTCGCTACAGTTAATTGTTATGTATACTAGTTCATTGTAGTTGAGTTGCAAAAAAATAGATTTAGAATCTCCGATAAAGCATGGTTTTTTGGTTCTTTAGTGCTAAAATAGTTTTTTTTTTTTTTTTTTTTTTTTTTTTTTTTTTTTTTTTTTTTTAAATATAGCTGCTGGGCTAAGATAGCTTGACCAGGTTCAATTGCATGCAAATCGTGAAGGCACCAACAAATCACTAAAAATACTAAATACAGTAGAAAGTAAATATAACACGGTGATTTGTTGACAAATAGAGAAAACCTCACAAGGAAAAAAACCCCACTAGGTGATTTTTTAAGTAAGTAAAACTCTATTAGATGTATATTTCAAGAGCTTGACAATCCTACTTCAGCTAAAATTCTATAACAAAAATTTTAACAAATATAAACCCATCAAGGTTGAAACCCTTCATACTCATTCAAATTTTCACAAAGAAAACACACACAGCAAATTGAAGATTTTGTGGAAGGTACAGGACTTCATGAGACCACTTGGTAACGTTGTATTCATGGAATTGCTCAGAGTAAATGCAGAGGTAAGGACATGTTGCCATCTTTCATGCCCTAACTCTCTATGATTACTACTTTATAGTATTGTTATTGTTGTGACTTGTGTGTATATATAACTAAAGACTTTGACTTTTTATTGACTTCTCTACAGGTTACCATATCTTTATTGTTAGAAATATATTAGCTCATTAGCATAAGCCCAAGCCTAATTCTACTTTGTATGCAAGTCAAGTCTCCTACTTGTATTAGAAGTCTATTAGTCTACTATATATACACATGTTATGGTTCATAATTACACAAGTTTTGTACTACACTCTTATATAATAAAGATGTTACCCTTAAGGGTTTCCTCCATGGACGTAAGCCGTAAGGCTGAACCATGTAAGCATCGTGTTCTTGTGTTCTTATTTTATGCTTGTCTCTTCCGCATATATTCAAGCATATTCAACATGGAATATACCATAGCTAATATTTAACATGGTATCAGAGCCACCTTCCTGTGGCCATAATTTTCTATCCTTACGGTGTGTTTAAGAACAATCTTTGTCTTCCTTGGTATTTCTTCATCGCGTTCATCTTCTTTGGCTTCCCTCTACTGCTATCAAAACTCTCCGATATAGTCATGCCACAGTTAGAAGTCACATCAACATTGCAAGACCATTGTCTTCCTCAAACCACCGTCACAGAGCCAAACTTCATTCAAGGGATCTTCTCAACCTTATCAAATCTCAAGGTTTCATCAAGTTTCCATCTTGAGTTTGAGAGGGGGTGTTAGAGATATATTATCCCATTAGCATAAGCCGAAGCCGAAGCCGAATTTTACTTTGTGTGCAAGTCAAGTCTTCTACTTGTACTAGAAGTTTATTAGTCTAGGGTTTAGTCTACTATATATACACATGTTATGGTTCATTGTAACATAGGTTTTGTACTACACTCTTATATGTTAGAACATATGTGCTTCACATGTTAGGAACATATGTCACTAGTTTGTGTAATTGGCTAATCCTTTAACAAAATGCACTTTACTTGTATTTGGGTAGATTTAGAATGTGTTTAATACTTCAAGAAACTTTGTTTCAAGATTAAGTGTTAAAGCCATGCAAGTTTGTCCAAGATTCAAGCTAAGAAAGTGTCTATCATTAAAGCTTGACAGCTAGCATCTATCAAGTTTTAAGAGCTGTTCCAGCCCTGTGGCTCAATAGCAGCTCGACAGATAGTTATCTGTCGAGGTTTTAGAA
Source organism: Quercus lobata (assembly GCF_001633185.2). Taxonomy (NCBI): domain Eukaryota; kingdom Viridiplantae; phylum Streptophyta; class Magnoliopsida; order Fagales; family Fagaceae; genus Quercus; species Quercus lobata. The sequence goes on from NC_044905.1 coordinate 84,052,574, forward strand.
AAACAGATTTTTCTGTTCTATTTTCTTCCAATCCATGATTATGTGTTTGTGTTTTCTTTTCTCACAATCCTAAACATACAAAAGAATTATTTTAAGGGCCGTCAAAGGTGACACAAGTTGCATAAGTGTTGAGCAAAGTTTGTTTATGCAAATTGTGACTGAAGATAGAATTTGCCCTAGTTCATCTCTCTTGTGAAGAAGCTGTTATGTTTGTGCACCGTAGGGTTTTGTAACCAAGCATCTTCTTGATCTTCATCGTCTGGATGAACTAAAGAACTTTGCAGCCAACAACCTTCTCTAGTTGGTGATTAAGGTCGCGATTGGGATCTGTGCAATTGGTTAGTCACGTATTAGGAGCCGTGCATTACAAGGAGAGATTGTCACTACAGAACAAGTTTAATTAAGTATTGGAGTAAGGGTTCAACTGTAGGTTGGTAAAAGGTACTGGGATTCCTTTACTTGTAACCATTTGTTTTGATAATAGTGGATTCTCAAGAGTGGTGACCTTAAAATCACCCGGTGGGGTTTTTTCCGTATAAGTTTTCCCCATTCAAAAACAAATCACTGTGCCAATTTATTTTCTGCTGCACTTAGTATAATTAGTGATTTGTTTGTGTTACCACGCGCTTTACATGTTAATTTGATTAATTAATAAACTTGGCTAATTAATCAATTAATTAATCACAAGGGGTGAATACGTTTTTGGCCTATCAAGTGGTATCAGAGCAGGCACACTCTGATTAGGGTTAATCTTTTCTATGTGATCCATTGACCTCTGTTTGTCATGGATAGAGGATAGTCTCTTATTATACCACCTTTATTTAATGGTACTAACTATGCATACTGGAAAGTACACATAAGAGCTTTCTTGTAGTCTCTAGATGAGAAAGTGTGGCAAGCTATGGAGATAGGCTGGACCAAGCCAAAGGAAGTGTTGGCCAATTGGGTTGAAGTTAAGATCAAGGTGGCAAATTTCAACAGCAGAGCATTGAATGCCTTATTCAGTACGGTCACTAATGAGGAGTTCAAGAAGATATCCTCCACTGAAACTGCTAAGGAAGCATGGACCATTCTCCAGACAACCTATGAGGGAACAAAAGCTATCAAGGACTGTGTTGACTTTACTGACCTAAACCAAGCATGTCCAAAAGATCCATTTTCGATGCCGAAGATTGATCAGCTGGTAAATGCCACCTATGGGCACCCAAGAATGAGCTTTCTAGATGTTTTTCAGCGTTATCATCAGATTTCCCTAACTGCCAAAGACCAGGAGAAGACAACATTTATAACCCCTGATGCTAACTATCACTATACCGTGATGCTGTTCGGGTTAAAGAACGGCGGGGCCACGTATCAACATATGATGACGAGAATGTTTAGGGACAAGATTGGGCGTACAGTCGAGGTGTACATTGATGACATGGTGGTGAAAAGTAAATAGGAAATACAACACATTGATGATCTCAAAGGGATGTTTGAAGTACTTCAACAGCATAGGCTGCGTCTCAATGTCGATAAGTGTGCTTTCGAGATGGGGGTTGGCAAGTTTCTAGGGTACTTGGTCACTAACTGAAGAATAGAAGTCAATCCCGACCAGATTGAAGCAATGAAATGCCTTAAGCCACCGAGCAATCCAAAGGAATTCTAAGTACTAACCAGCATGTTGGCTACCCTTAATCGGTTTATTTCCAAGTTCTCCGACCGCTGCCGACCATTTTACCAGCTTTTAAAAAAGTGGAAGGGATTCCAATGGAGTAAGGAGTGTGAGAGAGCGTTTCAAGAGCTAAAAGAATATTTGGTGCGGGCACCAATCCCAGATCCCGAGGAAGATTTATTCATGTATCACTCAGTATCCGAGCACATTGTAAGTGTCGTGCTTCTGAGAGACCAAGGAGTACAATAACCAGTATTAGTAAAACCATAGTTGATGCCGAGATAAGATATTTGCCCTTGGAGAAGTTGGTGCTAGCGTTAGTGCATGCTACGCGGAAGTTACCCTATTACTTTCAAGCTTACACCGTTTACATGTTGATCGAGTATCCTCTGCAATCGTTATTGAAAAGATCTGATTTCATAGGAAGAATAGCTAAGTAGGGAACTCGGTTGGGTTCTTTTGATATTAGGTATAAGCCAAGGAGCTTGGTGAAAGGTCAAGTCCAAGCTGATTTTGTTGCAGAGTTTTCCCTGAGAGGGGGGAAGGAGATGGTTTGCCCTGTAGAGATAATTCCATGAAAGGTATTTGTGGATGGTGCATCCAGCGCAGTAGGAGTCGGGGCTAGGATCGTAGTCATAACCCCAGAAGGAATAAAATTGGAACATTCCTTTAGGTTAGGCTTAAGGCCTCCAACAACGAAGTCGAGTATGAGGCCTTGCTGGCCGGGTTGAGAGTTGTTTTAGATCTGGGTGCTAAGGAGGTAGAGGTCTATTCAAGTTCTTGGTTGGTGATCAATCAGGTACAAGGAAGCTTTAAGGCCAAGGATCCCCAGATGATGGAGTACTTACTGTTGGTGAAGCAAACAATGGATCACTTTCCGAGCATCAAAGTGGTTTAGGTGGCAAGGGGGTAGAATCAGCATGCTAACTCTTTGATCGTGTTGGCGTCATCATCAACTGAGGAAATTCCTTGATTAATAAAAGTGGAGTTGGTAGCAGAACCAAGTATCAGTCCAAGAGTAGGAGTCTCACTGGTGGCAACGGTTGAGCTGTGTTGGATGGATCTGATCATCAACTTCTTAGCCAAGGATTATGTGCCAGCAGATGAGAAGGAAGTAGAAAAAGTATGCCGGACAGCTGCTCAGTATTGGTTGTCTACCGATCGTAAGCTATATCGAAGATCTTTTGACGGGCCTTACCTGTAGTGCTTGCACCCCAGCAAGATTGAGTAACTCCTAGCCGAGCTACATGACTTGTTGTTCAGTAGTTACGTGGGGGGACGTTCGTTAGCTCACCAAGAAATGACCCAAGGATTTTGGTGGCCACGAATACAAAAGGGTGCTAATGAGTATGCACGAAAATGTGAGCAATGTCAGAGGCATGCCCCTATGATCCACCAACCAGCAGGGAACTTGAATCCCATTAATAGCCTCTATCCCTTTGCACAGGTGGGGCTAGATATTGTTGGTTCATTCCCCCGGGCGATAAGAAATAGGAGGTTTTTTCTAGTAGTCATGAATTACTTCACCAAATAGGTAGAGACAGAGACGTTGGCGAACATCCGGGACATGGATGTTAAGAAGTTTGTATGAAGAAATATAGTGATGAGATTCGGGGTACCGGAGTCCCTAGTGTCAGATAACGGGTTGCAGTTTGACAGCAAAGCTTTCCATGAGATTTGTGGCAGCCTTGGCATCAAAAATCGGTATTCCAGCCCGGCGTATCCATAGAGCAATGGCCAAAGGCCCCCAACAAGGCCATTGTGAACGGGTTGAAGAGGAGGTTAGAAGGTGCTAAGGGCAGGTGGGCAGAGGAGTTACCCAGTGTTCTATAGGCATACCGAACTACCCCGAGAAGGTCCAGGAGAGAAACCCCGTTTTCCCTAACATATGGAGCAGAAGCAGTCATATCGGCAGAAGTGAACTTGTGCAGTGCCTGGGTTTCAGGATTCAGCCCTGTCGAGAATTCAGAGTTGATGCTGAAACAGTTGAACCCGTTGGAAGAACGCTGGGAATCAGCGACTATACAGCTGGTAGAATATCAGCAAAAACTTACCCAGAGATACAACAGGGATGTGAGGAAAAGGGAGTTTGGAGCGAGAGATCTGGTACTTTAGAAGGTAGTAGGGAATACACGAGATGCCAACATAGGGAAGTTAGCACTAACTTGGGAGGGACCATATAGGGTTACCGCCATTGCGGGCTTAGGGGCGTAATATTTGGAGGATTTGGACGAAAGACCTCTTCCCCGGCCATGGAATGCCCACAATCTGAAGAAATTCTACCATTAATTATCAGTACACGGGGTACATATTGAATGTAATGTTATATGTGCGTATTGTTAATTAATACAAAAGTGATGTTTATCCATACAGGTGTATTTGAACTTATAATTCTATCATTGCTAACTCCTTAGCCCAGGTCAATATGCGCGAAAAGGGTTAAGGCAAACTATTCTAAGGATAGAAACCCGTCCTCGGTTCAATTTGCATCACCAAGCATGTGAAAACCTAATTTCACATTTTATCTAAGGGTAAAAACCTGTCCCTAGGTCGATTTTCATCATTGGGCAGGTGAAAATCTTATGTCAAGTTATTCCAAGGACAGAAACCTGTCCTCAGTTCGATTTTCATAATCGAGCAAGTGGAAACCTTGTACTAAATTATTCCAAGGATAGAAATCTGTCCCCGGTTCGATTTTTTATCACCGGACAGGTGGAAACCTAATTTCACGTTTTATTTAAGGACATAAACCTGCTTCTTGGTTTGACCTTCATCACCAGACAAGTGGAAACTTAATCTTAATTTTTATCTGATAGGAACCCGTTCCTGGGACAATCTTTAACACCGAACAAGTGGAAAACCTTACATTGAGTTATTCCGAGAATAGAAACAAGCTTCCCAGCTCTGTTCTAGTCACCAAGCACACAAAGATACGTTGAATTATTTAAAAGGAATGAAACCAATCACTCGGGTTTATTCCAAATCACAGGTAAGATGATCACCCTACAGTAAATTTTCCTAGATAAGCTTAGACATGTCAAATTTAGTTCTTATCACCGAGGAGCCAACTCTTTCTAGATATAGATGACCTCTTCCAGACTAGTCTCGATCATCATACGTGCAAAGGTATGACTTACAAAAAAAAAAAAAAAAAAAAAAAAAAGAGAAGGAAAATGAAAGATCATTACAGAAAGAATAACTTCGTAGCAAACATCCGTAAAACATGATTAAAGTAAGCGAATAAAAATTAAACCAATGTTTTGTCACCACAACCTGGTGACTATAGGTAAATAAAACTTAGGAAAATAAAAGTTAAATCATTGTTTCGTCACCATAACTCGGTGACTGGAAAACCAGACAAATAAAGAAGAGAGCCAAACACAGATTTTTTAAAAAAAAAGATATATATAAATAAAGACTAGTTAAAAATGTAAGTATCAAACGGAAGGATCATTGTACGGGAGATGGGCTGCTTCGTCGGCTTGCTGACTGGGGACGTCCTCGATTGGTGGCTGCTGGACTTGCACGTCTTCGATAGTGTTGAGGTTGCTAGTAGCCTCTAGATCAACATGAGCGTCAATTGCTCTCACCAGCTCCCTCATACTTGGGGTATCCTCTTCATCAGCAGCATTAGCATGACTCTGCACAGGGGGAAGGGGAGCCAGTATGGGATTTTCTCTAGATTCCTCAGTGGGGAATCTTCGGGCACTCCTATAGCTTGAAGGGCTGCCAGCCATCCCTTTCCGAACCCATGAAACCTGGCTTGGTAGACAATGGGCTCCACGGAGTTCTCAGTGTCCACGAAGCCCTCATTGTACCATTTATCCTCAAAGGCCTCAAGGGCTGCCTTTAGGTCAGTAATTGCCGCTTACCCAGATTGAAAGTTCAAATATGTGTAGAAACACCCTTGAATGTTTAGACCCCCAAATTACAACTTAACCAATTCAAGCATTATGTCAAACAACTAGTGTGTAGAAAATTAACATAAGCTATAATATGGAATTGGTAAAACTATCTAAGCCAAATTAAAATCACAACCCACAGCAGATAATAAAAAGGCAAAGATAAAGAGGAAGGAAGATGCAAACACAAAGACAACACGCGATGTGTTATCGAAGAGGAAACCGAAGCCCTCGGCGTAAAACCTCTCCACCGCCCTCCAAGCGGTAAACAATCCACTAGAAAATATAGTTGGGATACATGGACAGCAATAGACCCTCCAAGCCTAATCTACCCAGTGCACCTAAGCCCTCCAAGCTTCTTGCTCCAACGAGGTTGCGCCGAACCTTTTTCTTTTCTAGCTTCCCGAATTCCGCTACTAGACCGTAGCATCAACCAATGAAGATTGGTTCCTTCCTAACTGCTTCCCAGAAATCCAAACAGCTCTCTCACAATAATAAAAATGGTGAGAACAAGGTTTGGTAAGATGCCTCTCAAGGATTTGACAATGGAGAGGAAGAGAGTTGAGGAATTTAAAGAGACTCTAATGTATAGATTGTGGGTGAATCAATCCTGTTTTTCTTTAGGGTTTCTCTCTCAAAATTCTCTCTAGAAGCTCTCTTATATTTATGGGTAAAAGGGGTATTTATACTGGAGTGGGAGAGGAATGTGAAACGTCAGGATTTACAAAACAGGGGTGGCTCGCGGCTTGACCTCGCGGCTTGACTAAGCCGCGAGATCCAGTCGCGAGATAACCATATGGCCAGTTGTCCTGTTTTGTCCTGTAGTGCTCCAGCTAGCATGACTGTTCACCTTCCGGCATGCTTGGCACGTGTGCTGCGTTTGGCGGCTTGCAGCCGCGAGTCACCCGCGAGGCCAAGTCGCGAGTCTTTATTTTCTTGCACACTCTTGAGCAAACTTCACTCTATCTCACTCACTACCCTTACAACAAACCCACCTAAATACAGGGTTACTAAATGCTGAAATATAAGCAAATTTGGCACAAAATAAAGCCAATTAGATGGTTGAATAAATTCAACCTTACACAGATGAATTCCCTCATCGAGTTTCTGTTGGAATCACAAAGGCATGATATTAGCTGTACCCACATATCCCTAGTCTTTAGGTAGTAATAGGTCTTAATGTTTCCGCACAGACTATACGTGAAGTTAATATCATGGTGGTTTAATTGCAGACCAAATATTTGGTTTAACCTACTAACACAACTCACCACTTGGTAAAAATTGGGGGGGAGTTAGTCGGGACACAGGCCATAAAATCCAAGGGTACCTATAATAAAAGGGTCCACAGGAACCTAACCCCACCCTCAAGAATAGCCATTAAAGGGAAAAATATTGTGTTTAAACCAGTACACCTATGGAGGTCGATATCACCCTTATGATAGTAGGTGATATCAACATTTCCGGGAACATTATAGGCTGCCCTAAAGCTAGCTAAGGATGCTTCAGAAGAAAGGAGATAAGAATAGCCCATTCCTAAACTCTAAGATCAAGGGGAGATTGAAAGAAACTGAAAGAGTAAAGAGGAAAGATAAAGAAAACTTACTGGGGACTCTAAGAAGTGATGATTTGTGCTGGAGGTTTTATGCACAAGAAAACTACGCTCAAGAAGTGTGTTCGGCAGAGAAGGAACAAAAGAAGAGAGGATGCAAAAAGTGGTATGGGAAATCAGGAGGAGCTATTTATAAGGATAAAAGCATTTAATGGAGGAAGAGGTGGGAAAACCCCTCTGATCCCTATTGGTAACTCCCACACGCGTAGGCACAGTTCACGAACCGTCATACGGTTTGCGAACTGTTAGGCCATAATTACTGACGGATGTGATAGCCTGGCGCAACACTTCTTTTAAAGTAGTATTAATGACCATTTTTCTTGTTAAACAGTTGACGATCGAGCTTCTTGAGGGGACAACAATATTCAAATAATCCTTGATTTGCTCTCGATGGCCGATCATGAATCAAGGGGGGGTTATTGTACAGGGGTTGGTCCCGGGGTCGTTGGGCCTTGGAACTTGGTCTTGTAGAACTGTACGAGAAAGGGCCCCAGGCTCATTGGGCCTTGGGCCCTGAACTAGAGATACAACACCTGACCCCCTCCCTATTGGACTTAAGACCTTGATCAAGGCACCTCCTTGAGACTCATCGTGAGCCCAATAAACATAACGGGGCCATTTAACCCTAAACGTCAAAGCGAACCACTCCTAATCAAACTTATCTTGGTTAGGTGTGTGGTTGCTCAGCAGAATGATGACTTAGCTTCCCGGTATTGCCTTAGGAAATATCTCTACCGAACAGGCTTTTTGGAGGTGGGAATCAGTTCCAATGCCACTACCACCTTACCCACCTAAACACCCACCTAAAGTCAATGGAATTGGACATTTATTCGCACTAATAGAGAGGAGTAATCATAACACCTCCACTTATCTTAGCTATAAATCGAGGGATTAAGGGAGAAAACGGGGTTGGCGATTCTAGAGAGAACATTGAGAGAAAAGAGCAGTCACTCTGAGAGAGAAAGTGACTCTATGAGGTAGAGAGAAGGGTTTGAGTAAATAGGAGTGTATTCAGGCTATCGAGCATAGGACCACCCACAGTAGGAAACCTAAAAGCCCACAAAACAAATAGATTGTGAGCCCAAGTAAAGGTTAAGCCCAATAGCCATATATTAGGTACGCACAATATCGCACCAGAAGACTTTTATAATCTTCCTCTATCTTCTCAAGGAAGGAATTGTAGGTTTCTTGCAATCCCACTGTTCTTTCATCTTCCTCATCATCAGATTCCTCTACTATTCCCATCGACTCCACTTTAGTGTGCTCCCCAAGCTCTTCCACTAGCAATCTCAAATCATCTGAAGATTGTACGGGAGCAATGGCCATGAATGCAGAGTAGTTTCCCTCTCCATCACAACTTTCTTCTGAGTCTGAATTAGAGGAGTCTGTGTCACTGAGAGTAGTGGCATACACTTTACCCTTCCCTCTCAAATAGTTGGGACACTCCTTCTTGAAATGTCCATGACCGTTGCATTCATAGAATGTGATTCCTTGAGAAGATTGAGAATCCTTCCCATCTTTCTTCTTGAAATCATTTTTCTCCTTCCAAGAATTTGGGAATTTTCTCTTCTCAGCAAACTTTCCATTCTTTTTGAACTTCAAGAACTTTCAAAAGTTCTTAGCAAGATATGCCACATCTTTTTCAACCTCATCCTCATCCGATGAGTCTTGAGCTTCCACTCTTTCATTGGTTGTCTTTATAGCAAGAGATTTACTCTTCCTTTGTGATGGTAGAGAGAGCTCATATGTTTGAAGTGAGCCAATCAGTTCTTGAACATTAATCTCATCAAGGTCCTTACTCTCTTTAATGGCAGTAACCTTCGCACAGAAGCTTTCTGGTAATGATCGTAGAATTTTTCTTACAACCTTTGAGTCCTCCGTCTTCTCCCCCAAGTTAAACTTCCCAATTACCACCTCATTTAGCTTCCCATAAAATGAGTTGAATGACTCGTCTTCGCTCATTTTCAACTCTTTGAAACGAGTTGTAAGCATTTGGAGCTTGGTGTCCTTCACCTTTTTGGTTCCCTCATAAGTTGTTTCTAGAATTTGCCATGCCCCCTTGGCAATTGTAATGTGAGAAATCCTGTGAAACTCATCTGGATAAACACCACAAAAAATAGCATTTAGGGTCTTGCTATTAGCATTAGCTACCACAAGGGCTGCCTTGTCCCATGTGGATTTGGCAGCCTCCGACCTAGTCCATCCTATATCTACAGCATCCTAAACACTCTCATTAATAGAGCATAGGAATGCCCTCATACAGACTTTCCAAAATGCATAGTTGCTTCCACCAAAATATGGAGGAGCATTTAGAGATTGAGATTGATCCATCTCAAATGGGGTCAAGGATCGTACTCAGATAATTAAACCATAACAAGTGCACCCACTCTGATACCAATAGGAAGTTCAAATATTGTGTAAAACACCTATGAACTTTAGACCCCGAAATACAAAACTAACAACACAAGCTTATAATCAAACAATATATGTGCGGAACATGAAATATAAACTATAACCAAATAGGTAACACACTCTAAACCATAATTAATCACAATCACAGCAGTAATTAAAAGGTAAAAAGAAAGGGAAGAAAGATGCAAACACAAAGATAACACGGCATTGTGTTATCGGAGAGGAAACCGAAGTACTCAGCGAAAAACCTCTCTGCCGCCCTCCAAGCGGTCAATAATCCACTAGAGAATGAAGTTGGGATACATGAATAGCAAAAGACCCTCCAAGCCTAATCTACCCAATGCACCTAAGCCCTCCAAGCTTCTTGCTCCAATAGGGTTACGTCGAACCTTGTCTTATCTAGCTTACAGGATCTTGCAATAGCCCATTGCATCAACCGAAATGAATTGGTCCCTTCTGAACTGCTTCCTAAGCATCAAAATACCTCCTCACTGATATGGGTATGGTGAGATAAGGATTTGGCTAATGTACCTCTCAAGGATATGTTAATGGAGAGGGTGAGAGTAGAGGAATTTGAAGAATCAAAAGATGAAGATTGTGGATGAGTTAATCTTGTTTTTCTCTAAGGTTTCTCTCTCAAAATTCTCTTAGGAAACTCTCTACATTTTATGAGTATAGGGGTATTAATAGTAGGGTGTATGAGGAATGCGAAGAGTCAGTTACAATCAAACAGGGCATTCTAGTGACTCGACCTCGCAACTGGAACGAGTTGCGAGCTAACTACCTGGCCAGACTGGAAGTCTTGTCCTGTAATGCTATAGATGGCATGACCCTTCAGCTCCTCTTGCATGCTTCACACGTGTGCCATTCTGGCGACTTGCCAGTCACGAGATCCAGTTGCGAGACTCCCCTGAATTGCACACTTCTAGGGATTTCTTCACACTCTCTCACACACTACCCTTACATAATTCCCACTTAAATACAAAGTATCTAATTGCTAAATTACAAGCAAATTTGGCACAGAATAAAGTCAACACATGATTAAATAAATTCAACTTTGTAAGGACAAAAAGAGCATAGGCTCAATCATAGGAACCATTCCTTATTCAAATGGAACGATTGTTTGGAGTGAGTGTCTCATGAGAAGTGAGACAAGGGTTGGAAGAATGAGAATCGGAGATGCATATAGATAAGGAGGTAAGAGTATTAACCATATGCTTCAACAACTTACCACTTTCAATCAAATTCGATTTAGCTTGCAAAGAATAACTTCCAAGAAGCACAAGTTTCTCATTTCTTTTAATTCTTTTTAGGGTTTGAAACTTAGAGCAATGAGGTCTTAGATGACCAAAAGTACCACAATGGTGACAAATAATGTGTTTAGGTCCACTAGGCTTTTTAGGGAAGGATCTAGCAACATAGTTTTGTTCTCTCTTCAACATGGAACATTGAGGTCTAATATGACTGATCACACCACAATGGTGGCAAGTAGGAATAAACTTAGATCCACTCAAATCCCTAGGATGAGACCTAAATGAAGGCTTAGGCTTAAGAGCCTTTCTCTCCACTTTTTGGATTCTTTAGAGGTAGAACTCACAATAGGCACAAAATTGTGCGACACAACATGATTGTAAAAAAGATTTTCTTCCTTTTTAGTAATAGGTTTAGCAATCAAACACTTGGCATCCATTTTAAGAGATTCATTTTCACATTTAAGATCATAAACAAGTTTGTTAGACAAAACAAGTTTAGCATCCAAGTCCACATTCAAACATTCAAACTCTTTCATCTAGTCATAAGAATTTTCAGCAAATTTCTTATATTTCTCAACCACTTTGTTGCATTCAATGAGCTTAGCAATCAAATCGTCCTTTTAGTAGTGACCTTGCTCAAATTCTCATGAAACATCTTAAATTTTTTCTTCAAGAGTTTGACATTTGGAATTTTAACAACACCCAAAGATTCATGTAACATATCATCACAAGCATGAGGATAAATAGTCATACAGGCATTTTCACAAATACATTGCATGTTACAATCAACAACATCCAAAACGTCCATAAAAGCATACAAAGCACTATCTATGACAATAAATACAAAGGGTCAAAGATAACACTTAGGTAATTAAATCAAAATAAGTGTGCCCACTCTGATACCAATTGAAAGCTCAATTAGTGTGAAACACTTATACTTGTTTAGACACCTAATTTTAAATTACGGCTTAATTGCTTTACTCTAACTTTTCTAAGTGCGAAACAAGAGTAAATGAAGCACAATAAACTGGAACTACTCTAGTGCATAAACAATATAAGTAAAGCACAAAGAGTAAGGGAAGAGAGATGAAAACACAAGATAACACCAAGATGTGTTATCGAAGAGGAAACTGAAAAACTCGATGAAAAACCTCTCCGCAACCCTCCAAGTCAAAATCAATCTATTAGTGAATAAGTTGGAGTACACGAATATCAAAAAGACTTTCCAAGTCTAATCTAACCAATGTACTTAAGCCCTCCAAGTCCTGCTACCAACGGACTTCTCGAAGTCTTGTGTTCATCATTGATTTGGATCCCGCAATACCGTCCGATTGCATCCGCCAAACCTCACCAGCTTCTTTTGACTTCCCAAGTTCCAAAAAACACTCTACACTCTGAATAGGTGTAGTTTGTGTTTGGGTATAAATATCTTCTCAAGGTATAACAATGGGAAAGGGAAGGAGAAGAGACTACAATGATTTCTCACTAAAGGATTAGTAGCTCTTTCTCTCTCAAAGGTGGGTGTGTTGTAGAAACCTTTCTAGGGTTTTCTCTGAATAGCCTCCTTTACTTTTTTGGGTAATGAAGGTATATATAGTATGGGTAAAGGGAAAGAAAGTTACACTTAGAATCCTCTAGGCGAGAGTTTCGCGGGTACCTCATGAGATGGCATTTCTCGCGAAGTACTTGCAAAATACAGCCTGGCACTTGAATCTTCAGCTTCCAGCATGTGCTTCTCACGTGACCTTTTTACATGTTGCTTTACTCACAAGCTTCTTACAAGCTAGTCGCAAAACAGCACTAATCTTCATTACATGTTTGATTCTTCATCAATTTAATATTAAACCCAATACAATAAAATCTCACAAAATACAAGGAAATAATTTATTGCAACTGCAACACTTTTTGGCATGGAATAAAGTCAACATAAAATACAGTTGTAAATCACAACTTTACAATTTTCAACTACTGGCCAAGAAACCCCCTGAACTTTTATATTGGCTAAAGACATCCCCAACCATTCATTGTCTCGCTAGAGCCGAAGTTTGTGTCCCACCGCTAATCTCGCTGTCCAACTCCTATGCAAGTCAGTTAGGCTAGAGTAGAAAACTCACCCAGCACAAAATGCAAAATCAAATCAGTATTAACACAAAACACACCGATTTACATAATCAAATCACACCCATTTGCATAATCAAATCAACATTAACTAAATAGCAGAAACCCAATAAAAAGTGAAAAAATAAAAAATAAAAGGAAAGAAAACCAAAGCAGAGCTTATAACTAAAGTAAACATAGGTCTAACCCAGTACTTGAAATTTCAAACAAAATACAAAACCAAACACTAATCTCATTATATACCTCAACTACATAACTATCTCCTTTAGAGCTTACAACCCATTAAACCTAAGTCTTGCCACCAAAAAAAAAAAAAAAAAAACACTGAATTGAAAATGCTAAAATCACACACATCCACCTTAGAACCCAAACTTGGTTCGGGGCTAGTGCCTTCGCTTAGCTTTGTGCCTAAACTTTTTTTAAAAAATGACACTGTATTAGATTAGGTGTAGAAATTGTGTTTGACAAATCTAGAAATAGAGGAATTTGATTAGGGACTTGATGATGTTGTAGATCCTAACTCCGACTCTGGTTAGCAAGATTGATGGCAAGACACAAACTCCAGCTCCAATGAGACCACTAATGGGTGACTGGTTCAATCGACTCTCTCTCTCTCTCTCTCTCTCTCTCTCTCTCTCTAAATGTAACCCAAAAGTTTCTCTCTCCTCTACCATCGGGTTCGTGGATTAGATTTGGCATTTTGAAGTCCACGTGAGTCTCACGTGACTGCTCTGTTAGTATTCTAACAAGAGACTAGCTAATGTATTGATTTGGCTACTATGTATAGTTTATGGAGTAAATTGGCCACATAAAAGTTCAGGGGTGTCAAAGCATTTTTCCCATAAAAGTTGTATGTATGATCAATTTTTTTATATCTATTTTCAACCATTATTTTGAACTAAAATTATTGATTTTAATTTATTTTTTAACTAATTGTAGCAATGAACAAAGTGAAGATTTTTTTTTTTTTTTTTTTTGAGAAACAAATAAAGATATATAACATTTGTTAACTATCTGATGCATATGTCACAAGGGTTAACAACTAGTTGCTATAACAAATGAGGGCTTTTAACCCCTAATTATTCTCGCAAGGGAGAATGCCATATGGAATTGCAGTAAACTGTTACAACTTTAAAAAGAAAGGTTTATATGTTTTTTTTTTAAAAAAATATTGTGTGTGATCTGTCCATATTTTTCATCATCTTTCATTGGAAAGGTCCAAGAAATCCTGCTGGGACTCTTAAAAGAGAGTACTAGTGCGTTTTCAAATTGTCAAGAAAGATGTAAGTAAGACATGAGTTATTCTAGAGAGCCTCTAAAATGATGTTAGGCTAAGAAAATTCATAGAAAATGGAGCGTTTCTTTATTTGTATCTGGGAAGCACGAACACAAGTACGGGTATAGGTACTGCACAATAATATGAGCAATTTTTGAAAAATTATAACATGACATTGTAGATACGACACAAATATGACATCAGCACAAGACGGGTATGACACCCCAAATAAAGTGTCTATACTTCCTAGTTTGTATTCATTTAAGTTTTTGTTTTTATTTTATTTTCAGTTTTAGTTCTTCAGGAGTATGGCTATTTTGTTTCTTGCAAAACAATCTCCCAGGCATGATGAGATAAATGAGTAATTCTCATTCGCTTATTTTTGGTAGATGAGAAATTCTCTTTCACTCATTTTTTACATCTATTGTTTTCAGTGGTGATTCTAAGAATTTTTTTTTAAGATGGTCACAAAGAAACTTAAATTATACAAAATTTAATAAAGAGACAATTTAAATATATCAACGTCACAAAAAAAAAAACACGCAAATACATGAAATGTTACAACTTTTTTGTACTAAAAAAGAGAACAAGAAGAAAAAAAAATAGATTAATAAAAGATATAGTGCAAATTGAAAATGTTGATATGAGAATAATAAAATGATTACAACAATTTCATAACAAATCTTATGTAATAAGTTGTTAGCCTGTTATTAGTGGGTAAAACATATCAATATTAAACCCGAGTTAGAATTAGTAACAGTTTACCACATAAGATTTATTGTGAAAATGTTATGGATATAACATTACTTTTTATATTTATTAAACTCAAATTCTTATGATTTTTAGGTAAAGGTGTTCAACATATTTATTAGGGTGGTTAAATAGGTCAATTTAGTATATAATATATATATATATATATATTTTAAAATCAGGGTGGTTACAGAACATATTAGTTTAAAATGATTATTTATATAATTTTTCTCTTGCATGTATAATTTTTTTTTTTTAATTTTATTTTACAAGTGTGGTCTCAGGACCACTCTCACATACAAGCAGAACCTCCAGTGACTGTTTTACACAATATTCTCAATTGATGCGCTGACTACATATTTTAAAAGGTGAAAAGCTTATGTCCACATTCTAAACATGAGAGTGTACGTGAGAAAAAATCAGATGTAAGAAAATAAAAGCCTGGGTTCATGCCCTTGGTTCCAAATCCTGGTTTTGAATATGTACATACCACCGTAATTCTAAGCAGTAAAATAAGGATGGGGTCATGCTATCATTGCTGGACTACTGAAACTAAGGGCACCAGCTAAGTATTTGGATCTTTAGTGTAATTCGGTTTATCAGGAACATGCTGGAGCCGCTCAATCGTTGACCTTCACTGGGCTTTGTTAGGTGTGTTAAGTTTGGAAGGCGTGCTTCATCGAGACCACGGAGTCAGCTAGATGAACTCTTCTCCTTGCCTTTGCTGTTTCAGGGTCTTGATCACAGTCTATGGATGATCTTGGGAGGTAATAAATTCAATAAGGATATGGAACCTAATCTCTCCCAAATTGTAGATTGGAAGAAGCTAATTTCAAATAGATTGGAAGGTAAACTTAATATACTTCCCTCTTAAAATTTAAGGATAAACTTAAATTATATAAGTACCATAGATAAAGTACATTAGAGTCCCTAATTCAATTCAAAATTTTGGTATTTTTAAATTCAATTATTCTTTTAAAAAAAAAAAAAACACTATTTTTGTCTTATATATTGATCCATGCATGTAGCTTTTGAATTCAATTGAGAAACTTAATGTACTATAATTAAGGTACTGTATTTAAATTTTATCCAAAGTAAAAAAACAATTGTTTTGTTAGATCTGTAGTTCTCTTTCTGCAACTTGACCATTATCAAAATAAATAAATAAATATTTCTACAACCTTGCCCAGCCTGGCTCTTACTTATTTAAGGTGCAAAATATAATTATATTAAGGGTTTTATATTCATGAACCTTGTACATAACTAGGAATTGTCACATGTCACAAATGCATGATGCACGGATAAGGTCAGCAGCTAACGTTCCTCCTCCATATGTCACGTTGAATCATATAAGCTTTTTTTTATATGGATATGGTCAGCATGCTATTACTTATGTATTGATGAAGCCCAGTAAATAACGTTCACTTCTTTGCTGCTCTAGGGAAGTTATATTCAATATTCACACATCGAATCTCTAGAAGTTTATTTGGATGGAAGTATTTAAATGGAAAATTGTTAATTTTAATTTAATTTAGTTCGACTAGATAGCTCAACTGATAAAGTTTCTGATGATTGAATAAGAGATCTGAGTTCAATGGGCCTACACCAGAAATCGATTGATGTCTTGGTCTAATAAAGAGTTATCATCAGGAGCAAACGTCATAAGTTGAAACTCTCTCAAAATATATATATATATATATATATATATATTGAAAAATATCATACATCTTGATGGATTTAAAAAAATAAACATAATTAGATGCATATTAATATTCATATCTAGTTTGAATACTACTAAGGATTGGGAGGTTTAAGTGATGGTTCAATAGTACTATCATCTTTTATAGTGCCCTATATCTATAGTTCAAACTCCACCTCCCCTCTTATTATTTATCTAAAAAGAAAAAGAAATCTAACTAAGAGTCTTTTATGTATTTTTCTCAACTCTTAAAAAAAAACCCTTATGAATATATTATTTGGTAGATTATGAAATTTTTCATTCTTGATTGGTTTGATTTACAAAATAAAATATTTTTTTACTTAACTTTATGTAAGGCCACGATTTTTACGACCCAAGGGTAGCGTTGGGCTCGTGTGTAAAGGGCCCGAACAATATGATTTGTAGAGAGTGGGCTTTGGAAGGCTGGATTTTGGTCGTTGGGCGACGGCTTGGTCGAGATTTTCATGGAATCCCATACAAAGGTAAGTTTGGCCTGCATGGCTAAGCTTTACCTGGATGTGATGAGAAGATCTTTCTCCTCAGAATTAGTCCGAGGAGCGTCTTGTCCTCACCGTCCTTTCTCAAGAGTTCGTTCTCCCCTCCTCCTTTTTCTCCGGTTCCTCCAGAAAGAGTCCCCCCTTTTTCAATACTACGAGCTTCCCTTTTATACTAGTATTTCCTTCTCAATCTTCATCTACATGTCCGTTTCCCCTTGTTCAGGGTGGTTACTTGTCTTATCAATCCTCACATCAGAGTGGTTGGGGAAAGCTGGATAGCAGGGTATGAGTATGGGTTTGTCAGGCGCTAGGCTCCACATTAAGGTGCTGGCAGCCTTCTCCCCTGTGTTGTTCCTGTGCTGAATCTGTCCTTTTCCTCAGGCCTTTTTGTGAGATGTTGGGCATAAAGTCATCCTCGGCAACATCCTTGGACCTTTCAAGGAGTTTTCATTGCGCGTTCTTAGCATTAGGGCTCCTCGGACTGGGCTTTGGGCTTTTAACACAAAATGGGCTGGGACCTCAGATTTCGGGCCCCACACTTTATTTTTGTTATTGTGACACGATGAATTTATTTCATGTTAATTTACAAAATAAATTTATATTTGAAATAATAATAAGTTTTTGTAAGATCTAATTTGAAATCTTGATTAAACTTTCACATTAATATATTATATATGTTGTGGATTTGAGATGATTAGATGTAATATACAGTCAAAATTTATAATATCACAAGTGCTATTATTAATTAGAAAGAATTCTTAATACTCAAAAATATTATGGGCACGTTTGATAGACTGTAATAGACACTATAATATAATAATTATTCTTATGGTTTAATTATTCTATAATTTGGTTAGGAATAATAATTATTACTTATAAATATTTATTCTTTAAAATGAGGAATAACTATTTCTATAATTTGGTTGTAATAATTTTTAAAATTAATATAGGGTAAACTACGTATTTGTTGATGTGAGTAACTGTCAAAAAAAAAAAAAAAGTTTTCGTAGATATGGTAATAAACTTTTTGTTTTTTTTTTTTGGTCATTAGCCACGTCAATAATTTTCATCTAGGAAATAACAACAGAAACTAAATTAATACAATACTGAAAGGTTGGAAATCAAATTGACACAATTAAAAAGTTAGGGACCAAATTGAAATATGATGTAAAGGATAAAGACCAAATACGTAGTTTACTCAATAATATATTTTCAAATATACAAACTTTATATATACACATAACAATTATAAAAATAAAACTTTAGAATTAATTTGAAAATAATATTGAATCATGGGGCTTAATTGGCACCTCTCCATATAAAAACAATTTTGGTGGTCTTTGGGGAAAAGAGTTTGAGTTACAAGATTAACAGTATATCATAAATGTCTCAAAAAAAAAAATCCCATTTTTATGAAAAAATAATATTACATAAATGATTTGAGCTATTAATACTTTAATTTAAAAAGTTTTTTTTTTCCTTTCAATTAAATTTAAATTTTATTCTTTTATAACTTTAGAACCTTAAAAAAATTATTTGCAAAATAGGAAACATTTTATTTCTATTTTTTTCAATGAAGTTTTACATATAGAAGATATATCTATTGACAGTTTTTAGACCCCCTAAAAACATAATTGGATTAACCTAGGTAATTAGCCAAGTTATTACTTAGGCCAAATTCCAAATCTAGGTTATCACAATCAAACAATCATATCATGCAAAGCAGCGGAAAGATAAATAACACAATGATATGATCACCTAGGAAACCAAACTGGTAAAAACCTAAGAATGATTTAACTTAGCTATCCTCAAGGTAAACTTGAATCCACTATAAAGGAATCGAAGTTTTACAATAGGACTTAGACTACTAATATTCTATTGCTACCCACCAATAGAAACTTGCTAACACGATCATGTGCAAGCTCCGACACTACGAATTCCTTCTTTCTTGGATTCTCCAGCAAGTATAAGTTCACCCACTTGTGTTTCTTTAAGTTCTTATGGCAGCAACAGAATGATTACCAAGTTCTTGAATGAATCGCCTTCTTGATAATCCTAAGCTTGTGTAAAGGAAAGCTTCTCACCTCACAGATTTCATAAGAGATTTATACAGACAGCAATATGAGCCACACTAAAACGTGGCTAGGGTTTGCCTTATATACCTAGGGCAAAAATACAAAACCCTAAACGTTTTAAATGAACTAGGGCTGAGTTGGAATTCTGCAGAAAAACGCATTCTATCCGAATTGCACTTTTAATTCTGCATCGACTTAAATCCAACTTTACATAAATGACACAACTTTGAGCAAGTCTAAACATGACTAATCAACTTGTTTTGATCATGGTTTGCCAACAATACACATTAGAGTTCTAAATTCATAAGTTTCTAGGTCTTTAGAACCTAACAAACTCCCTCTTTGGCAATCCGTGACAAAATACAACTAAAAACTCAAAGTTTACAAAGAAAAGCCACTTACAAAAAAAAAATGCTCATAAAAACAAATCCAATCCTAACTACTATCCATCAGTTGCAAGTGTAGACAGCAGCTCAATTGAATTAACTTGTATATTTCCTGAAATACTAAACAAAATGCATAACCGCATGTGTGACAGAAAAACAAAAACATTAAATCAACAAATATGCAAATTAACTCTCCCCTTAAGTTAGATGCATCTAAAACAATGTTAACTCTCCCTAAGCAGAACATTCTTGTATTTTCCACACATATTCCCACATATCATCTAAATCTCCTCCTTTTTGTCACGAATTGACAAAGATAACTCAAACAAAGAGTAACAAATGTCAAGAGAAAATAGACAATCAAGGGAACACAAAACAATTCAACTCTATAGGAAATAGAGACAACTCCCCCTACGAAGAGTAACAACTCCCCCTATGAACAACAAAGGGTAAAAAGAAGCTTCTCCCCCTATAAAAATAGGGAAAAAAAAAAAAAAAAAAAGGTTTTGGGAAAAACAGTTTCAGGGAAAAATGAGGAGGTGGGGATAAATAAAAAGACACAAACCAAACTAAAAAAAATGAGGATTCATTTGAAGAAAAATATTCTCTCTTTCAATATATGAAAGATATGAAAACTTGACATTATGTGACCCATAAACAGTTATATGAGTAGAGAAAATATTTGCATATTGATTATCCATCATATCTCTTAAGAAAAATATTTTCTACAGTTCACACAAAAAAATAGCATATACTAAAAAGTACATAACTCAAAAATTAATCAATCAATTTTTAAATCAAATTAAATACTCAATTTAGCAAAGTGTATGCATGTTATATGTGAAAACAATGAAAGATATAACTGCAAAATTGCAAGATGGATACAGAAAACAATGCAATGCATGTTGATAGTTTTTAGACCCCTTAAAAAACACAATTGGATTAACCTAGGTAATTAGCCAAGTTGTTACTTAGTCTAAATTCCAAATCTAGGCTATCACAATCAAACAATCATATCATGCAAAGCAGCGGAAAGATAAATAACACAAAGATATGATCACCCAGAAAACCAATCTGGTAAAAACCTAAGGAAGATTTAACCTAACTATCCTCAAGGTAAACCTGAATCCACTATGAAAGAATCGAAGTTGATCAACAGGACTTAGACCACTAACATTCTATTGCTACCCACCAATAGAAACTTATTGACACGATCACGTGCAAGTACAAGCACACCCGCTTGTATTTCTTTAAGTTTTTATGGCAGCAACTGAATGATCATCAAGCTCTTGAAGAAATCTCCTTCTTGATAATTCTAAACTTGTGTAAAGGAAAGCTCCTCTCAGATCTCACAAGAGATTTACACAAACAGCAATATGAACAACACTAAAACGTGGTTAGAGTTTGCCTTACATACCTGAGGCAATAATACAAAACCCTAAACGTTTTAAAACAAACTAGGGTTGAGTTGGAATTCTGCAGAAAACGCATCTGACCCGATTTTCGAATGATCGAGTCTAAGTTTCGATCGATCGAACCAGGCTAAGAAGCAATATTAACTTCTACATCAACTTGTTCCAACTTTATATAAATGAACCAACTTTGAGAAAGTCTAAACACGACTAAACATCTTGTTTTGATCATGGTTTGCCAACAATACACATTAGAGTTCTAAATACGTAAAATCCTAAGTCTTTAGAACCTAACACATGTGAATCCTAAACATAAATGATGCATGAAAAAAATTTTGGTCAAATACTTAAAAATTGAAAAAATTTCAGTTTCAATCAGTCAAGCAACAGATTCGATCAATCGAAAATCTGGAAAAATTAGATTTTTGAAAAACAAAGCATTTTAATGTGAAAACTTCTCAAAGCACATTGTTTTATGAATAAAATGCATGAGTATGAGATGAAATTTTTTTTTCAAAAACACTTGAATTCAACCCAGATCTTCCAAAAACAAGAGTTTCAATCAATTTGTCCTCAAATCTCAAACTTTAAACACATTTTGCATCAAAATCAAGGAACTTTAATCTTGGATGGCCACAACAAGATCACACACAATATAATGTACTAAGTTTAGCAAAGAGTAACTTGTGTAGTGTGTGCAACTAGAAAAAGCTTGAAAAACATGTGAGGTGATATGTAAATAAAAATCAATCACAAAATCTACAAAATTTATCACATAGAATTTGAAAGAAACTATCACCTAAAGAGTTACATCATATAACTCCCACATCTCTTAGAAAACAAGCTTGCAATCATGTAAGTTTCTTGATTTGCCTCATAATATACACACCAATTTTATTTGTTCAAAAACTTATTAAAATAGTTGGAATAATGTACACACCAATTTTGCTTGTTTGATTTAACATTAAGTCTAATAATGTACATACCAATTTTAACATTTAAACCGAGGCTACACCTTATGTTCTTTTTGTGCATGTGTTACACTTTCTCGAGTACAAAATCTTACGATATGCACTAAGGTGTTCATAATTGGCTAGTAAACAGTGGTGAAATAGTTATTTATGCCTTTCTCAAAAAGTTTCAAGTTCGACAGTCAAAGACATGTGACTTCAAGATCAAGACAAAGTGATCAAAAACTATAAACATCTCCACACAACATGCACTACAAAGCTCAAACTAGTAAAGTGCAATAAAAGAAACACATTCAAGCTAAACAAGGTACATAAACATGTTATGTAAAGATAATATGGTCAATCCTTGATTATAAATCCAAGATGTGAAATACAAAACACAAAAAACTTTTTGGTAAAAAAAATTATGACCGAAAACAAAAGCACACATTATGCTAAATGAACAATGTAAATGCAATGCATGACAGTGCTTAACTAAGCTATAGAGAGTATACAAACAAGAAGTATCAGTTTCTTAATTAACCCTTGAGTACATGTACAAACTAGTACATACTCACACAAAATCAGAAAAAGCTTAGCACTTATCTAACACATACTACTCAAATTTCTCCATAATGTCAAGCATGTTCTAAATCAAGAGAGAGATATCATAATTCATGTAATCCTCAAGAAAAATAAAACAAGACACAAAAAAAATATTTTTGTCCTTTTGAAAATTTTCAATGTTTTTGGATTTTTTTTTATAATAAAAAAAACAACCTAAAAAACAAAAACAACCAAAAACAAAAACAAAACATGTCCACAAACAATTGAAAGAATTAAATCAGGGACAAGTAAACAACACTCACCTTAGAGAATCTTTTCTCACCCATATAGCATTTGAAAGTTCAAAAACGTGTATAAACACCCTTGAACGTTTAGACCCCCAAATTACAACTTAACCAATTCAAGCAATATGTCAAACAACAAGTGTGCGGAAACTTAACATAAGCTATAATATGGAATTGGTTAAAAACTATCTAAGCCAAAACAAAACACAATTCACAGCAGATAATAAAAAGGCAAAGATAGAGAGGAAGAAAGATGCAAACACAAAGACAACACGCGATGTGTTATCGAAGAGGAAACCGAAGCCCTCGGCGTAAAACCTCTCCGCCGCCCTTCAAGCGGTAAACAATCCACTAGAAAATACAGTTGGGATACATGGACAGCAATAGACCCTCCAAGCCTAATCTACAAGTTTCTTGCTCCAACGAGGTTGTGCCGAACCTTTTTCTTTTCTAGCTTCCCGGATTCCGCTACTAAACCGTAGCATCAACCAATGAAGATTGGTTCCTTCCTAACTGCTTCCCAGAAATCCAAACAGCTGTCTCACAGTGATGATAATGGTGAGAACCAGGTTTGGTATAATGCCTCTCAAGGATTTGACAATGAAGAGGAAGAGAGTTGAGGAATTTGAAGAGAGTCTAATGTATAGATTATGGGTGAATCAATCTTGTTTTTCTTTAGGGTTTCTCTCTCAAAATTCTCTCTGGAACCTCACTCACAATCGTGGGTAAAAGGGGTATTTATACTAGAGTGGGAGAGGAATGTGAAATGTCAGGTTTTACAAAACAGGGGTGGCTCGCGGCTTGACCTCGCGGCTTGACTAAGTCGCGAGATCCAGTCGCGAGATAACCGTATGGCCAGTTGTCCTGTTTTGTCCTGTAGTGCTCCAGCTTGCATGACTGTTCACCTTCCAGCATACTTGGCACGTGTACTGCGTCTGGCGGCTTGAAGCCGCGAGTCACCCGCGAGGCCCAGCCGCGAGTCTCTGTTTTCTTGCACACTCTTGAGCAATCTTCACTCTATCTCACTCACTACCCTTACATCAAACCCACCTAAATACAGGGTTACTAAATGCTGAATTACAAGCAAATTTGGCACGGAATAAAGCCAATTAGATGGTTGAATAAATTCAACCTTACATGATCTTCTACCTTCTCATTAATGGTATTTAGAGCAAGAGATTTACTCTTCCGTTGATTGGGCAGCGACATCTCATAAGTCTGCAGAGAACCAACCAGCTCCTGTACTTTGATGTCATCAAGGTCCTTACTCTCTTCAATCGCTGTCATTTTAGCACGAAAACTTTCCGGCAATGATCGAAGAATCTTCCTTACAATTTTTGAATCCTCCGTTTTCTCCCCCAAGTTGAACTTACTGACAACCACCTCATTTAGCTTCCCATAGAACGAGTCAAAAGACTCATCCTCACTCATTTTGAGCTCCTCAAACCGAGTGGTCAGCATTGGCAACTTGGTGTCTTTCACTTTCTTCGTGCCTTCATAGGTGGTTTCCAAAATCTCCCATGCTTCTTTGGCAACGGTAATATGAGAAATCTTGTGAAATTCATCTGGAGACACACCATAGAAAATAGCATTAAGTGCTTTACTGTTAGCATTAGATGCAGCAATGTGAGTTGGGAACAGTTGAACAAAACTCACTCACACCTAACACTAGAAGCTGTGAAGCACTTGAATCATATGAACATAATACTCCTGAAACACAACAATACACCATGATCATTGTAAGCAGAAAATCATAAAATGCATATGAAACAGGCCATATGTGATCAAGCAAAGATGGAGTTAAGAAACAAACCATGGCTTGATTAACCAAGTGAACACCACAAGGTAGTGATCACAGTGCTTATTCACACTTGGAATGAACACAAGGACATACAAGTTAACAAGCATAAGGCAAGACACTTGTATGTTCAACACTCAACCAATGCATAGTACACAAGGTATATGCATCTAGGAACAATCCTACAAGGGCACAAGAGTGACAGTACATAAATCAAAATGCAAGACATTTAGATTAAAGTACTGATTTCAACATAGCATAAAGGCTGCATTAAGCAAGGTACATACCATAAAGCCTACAAACCTATGCATAAAACATTAACCCTAAAAGCTTACAAAAGCACATGGGTACAAACACAAAACTTCCTGAATAACATCATCAAAATATATTAAAGTTTAAACCAAGAGTATAGGTTAAGAGTTAGAAACAACTATACACCAAAAACACAGTGTATCAAACCCATAAAAACACTAAAAGTCCAACAAACATAAACCTAAACCTATAAGTTTAGAGGATAAGACTTAAAACAAAAGCATGACAAAAGTATGTGTGTACTCCCCCTATCACTATGCACACTTCCCTTTGAACTTTCTTCCCCTTACTGAATGCTCTCCCCCTTTTTGGCACGAATAGCTAAAGACTCTCGTCCAACTTTTGTTGAATAGTATCTAGCTGATTCTCCATAGTCTCAAGACACATTTGGACATGGTTGTTTGTGGAGTAGAGAAGTGCCACAATCTTATCAATGCGTTTCTGAATATGCTCAAGTACACTACCGACTCTATCAGTATGAGGAGCAGTCTGTGCTTGCGGAATACTAGCCTGTGAAGCTTAAGGAACAGCACGCGAAGTAGATGTGGTATGTGCAGGTGTCTCTGATTCAGGGGCAAATGGAGTAACCGGAGAGATGTGAGCACTCCTTGGTGTTTTAGAGGAGTGACTTCTGCTAGCTTGAAGAGTGAACATGGAAATAGGACGCTGACGGGTCAACATTTTTCCATCTGCAGGAGGAATAATGCCTTCACGAAGAATGAGCTTCATGATGAGACTACAAAATGGAATAATTCCTCGAGCTGCAGTTCGACACGCGGTCTTCCTCAAGGTGTAGTAGATGTGAGCACATATATCAATGGGGGCTCCTGTAATAAGATCACAAAGGAATAGAGCTGTCCCAAGATTGATGAATGTAGTGTTGGACAGTGGGTAGAGATTGGTGAACATGATCAACTTTAGTGTGGTCAGCTCTGGTGCAAACTTTGCGGTGCTGATGGATGTTCCTACACTGGATACTTCATGATCGAATCCTAGGATTTGTAGAATTTCTTCAACCTCTGGAGTTCGTTCATCGTAAGGAGTTAGATCCACATTCTAAGGTTTGGTGATGCTGAGAAGATCTGCGATGGAGTCTGGGGAAACGCTAAACTCTGTTCCTCTGACCCAGAAAATGAGTTGAACTCCAAGATCAGTTGCATTGGAGAAGCATTCTTTGACCAGCTCATCCATTGGATCATCAAAGTTCCCGAACAAGTTTGCCCAATCTCGTTTCTCAAAGATTTGAGGGATAAAAGTGGTCCCTAAGGTGTTAAACTCCACCACCCGTTCCACTATAGTAGTTGACTTGTCAAAAATGTTTGAGTAGACGTGTGAGGTAAGCGGAGTTCTGAACCCATCCTCATTGGGGTCTTGAGATGCCTGTGATGATAGTCAAGTCCTTTTAGCAACTAGTGTTGCTGGATCGTCAGCAACAATGTCTTTACCCCTGGAAGATCGACGAGACATCTGCAAGAGAACAAGCCCACAGCAAAGAACCAACACCAGTACCACACAAGATAAATGTCAACATGATTCAATGCTAATAGAAGTAAGGAAAATTTCAATACATAAATACAAATTGAAGATAGTGCAGACCCAACCAAACTTCCAACAATACTAAGGAGCATAAGATGACAGGTGCAGCAAAATGGGGATAGTGCTCAAAGGCATAAAGAGACAAAAACTAACAAAACTGTCAATGAGATAGTTTACTATGACCATGATATGCAAACATATACAGCATTCGAACATTTAGAACAGATATCATAAAACATACCACAAGAGATATGAACATAGGAAAATATTTCAAAATGAAGTAACAAAGCATCAAACAAGAGCACATGGTTGAGAGACACACATTATGTTATCAAAAAAAAAAACTCAGTAACCCAATACCGAAATCCAACATCAACACTCAAGCAAGTGAAATGAGCAAGTCAAATAAACTCCAAACCCATTTAATAAAAGATTTTCAGACTCAACAACAGGCAAATATCAGAACAAAGAAAAAGCACATTGTGACCGCTTCAACATGAAAACAGATGAGAACAATAGAAAACATAACACGCCATACCCATTACACAAAGAGAGAAATATTTCGAACACAATATCAATCTAAGCGGTAACAAAAATATCCATGAAATAGGGAAAATGAGATTGAGAAAACAAGACTCATACCTTTTCTTGATGATTTGGATAAGAAATGAAGCACCAATGAGATTTGAAAATGGATTCACGGAGTGTTTGGGAAGGAGATAGTTTAGAGAGAAGATGAACAGTCACAAATGTTCGAGGGAAAACTGAAAAAGATTAAAAAACTTCTCCTATTTCTGCCAAACACGCGTTTTTCGCGACTTGATTGAGTCGCCACAAAGTCGCCAGATCAAGCCGCCAAAACACTCAAGGACAAAAATTTGAAAAATTTTCTAAGTGTTTTTCGCGACTGGAAGGTCTACCCGCGAGTGAGTCGCGAGCTGAGCCACGAAAATCTCTGAGTAAACTTCGCGACTGGATCTTCCACTCGCGAACAAGTCGCCAAAAATGACCCGCGAAGACGCGACTAAGGCACGCGACTTGACATACCCGCGACTGAGCCGCCAAAATAGGGCAAAACAAGATTTTTGAAATATTCAGATTTTTCAAACAAAATACTTTCCAAAAACTCCTAAAACACTCAAAAATCTTTTTGTGCTTGAATTAACAAAGATTGAGCATGTGAAGACACATTTCATCAAGTACAATCACACAAATGAATATGGCATTTATTGAACATAAACTTGTGTGTTGTGTGTGGATATCAACAATGAGATAGTCCTTAGTCTAAAGTGAAGCTTCAATGATCAATTCAACCAAGACATACACAATTAGCACTAGATCATGTGACCCATCTCAATTATAGAAATATGTATATATGACTTCCCACAAAACTTGATAACATAACTTGGAGCTTTACATTTGACTCCACTTTTAATCATAACATTTGATCTTTTTGATCTTTTGAGGCGATCACCTCTCATTGTGAGAGTGATATTTGACATTTCACTTTAATGAACAAGCCTTTGGCCTTTTGAATAAACATTTTCTTTAATATAAAGTCGCTTACCCTTTTTCCTAGTCAAATACTAGAATGTGCGACAGGTTTTTGCAGCTCAATATCTCTTTTCATTTGGAGATTTACATTTGGTGAGCTCTTTTTAGCAAAACAAAAATAAAGAGTGGGAAGATATATAGACACAAGTCTATGCATGTCTCAAGATCAACAAAAACATTCACTAATCATTCATGACAAGTTTGAAGATCTATTTACAACAATCACATAGATTTCAAGATTTCTCCCACAGAGATATGAGTGCAAAGAAACAAGTAATGCTCGAAAATGCACAAAGCCATTAGCACAAAGGTACAAGGCAAAACAAGTTTTGAGACAAAAACTCAACAAAGTCAATCAAGCTTTTTGATTTTCTAATTTTTATGTGATTTTTGAATTTTTGACACAAGAAACAAAAAGATTGATAAGACAAAATTAAACATATGCACAAGTAGACAAGCAAACAACCAACAGCAAAAACAGCAAGCAAACAAACAAACATCATCACAAAGCATAGGAAGTATTAATGCATGGACATGTTGTAATGCTTATGCATGTGTACCCTTTTTCACCCACACGTCACTTGCGTTTAGGGTGATTTCCTTATAGGATTGGGTACGGGAGTTAGGGCTTTCAAACCTTCGTGAGAAGCTTTCCAAGCAGTTGGTGAATGCACCAATCATCTTCATCACGTTCATCATTCCGGGATCACCATTCTGATCTCTAGATTGATCACCTACCCAATTTCTTCTATCATTTCTAGGTCCTCCTGACCTTTGAGGAGTTGCACTATTCTTTGCTCTCAGCTTTTGGCAATTTGGTGGTGATCCTCTCTATTTTAGCATTTGCTTGCACAACCTCATTCTCAAGAAATCTCACTTTTGTGTAAGTTTCGGACACCTCACCATTCAGTATTTCTATCTCACATTTGGCCTCCCTATATCGGATTAGGAGACTTTTGTAGTCCTCCTCAGCCTTCTTCATTTTTCTCACAGCAGCCTTGACCACCCTTGTGTACTCACCCGACTTCTCCAAGAGTGAGTTATAATTCTCTTGAAGATTTGCTGTGCTTTCATCTTCTTCAGCATCTGATTCTTCAACAATTCCTAGTGATTCATCATCAGTATATTCTCCAAGGTCTCGTACAAGCAGATTCAACTCATCTGAAGACTCAACATGAGCAATAGTCATAAAAGCCGAATAGTTCCCCTCTCCATCACAGCTCTCTTCAGATTCTGAGTCAGACGAATCCGAGTCACTCAAAGTCGTGGCATACACTATACCTTTCGATTTCAAATAATTCGGACATTCCTTCTTAAAGTGTCCATGCCCGTTACATTCGAAGCAAGTGACATCTTGTGTGGGTTGGGATTCTTTTCCATCTTTCTTTTTGAATTCCCTTTTCTCCATTCCAGAACTTTGGAATTTTCTTTTATCATCAAATTTGCCATTATTTTTGAATTTCAAGAACTTTCTGAAATTTTTGACAAGGTATGCAACATCTTTGTCAACCACATCTTCTCCCGATGAGTCTTGATCTGAAAGTTCAAAAACGTGTATAAACACCCTTGAACGTTTAGACCCCCAAAATACAACTTAACCAATACAAGCAATATGTCAAACAACAAGTGTGCGGAAACTTAACATAAGCTATAATATGGAATTGGTTAAAAACTATCTAAGCCAAAACAAAACACAATCCACAGCAGATAATAAAAGGCAAAGATAGAGAGGAAGGAAGATGCAAACACAAAGACAACACGCTATGTGTTACCGAAGAGGAAACCGAAGCCCTCGGCGTAAAACCTCTCCGCCGCCCTCCAAGCGGTAAACAATCCACTAGAAAATATAGTTGGGATACATGGACAGCAATAGACCCTCCAAGCCTAATCTACCCAGTGCACCTAAGCCCTCCAAGCTTCTTGCTCCAACGAGGTTGCGCCGAACCTTTTTCTTTTCTAACTTCCCGGATTCCGCTACTAGACCATAGCATCAATCAATGAAGATTGGTTCCTTCCTAACTGCTTCCCAGAAATCCAAACAGCTATCTCACAGTGATGATGATGGTGAGAACCAGGTCTGGTATAATGCCTCTCAAGGATTTTACAATGGAGAGGAAGAGAGTTGAGGAATTTGAAGAGACTCTAAGGTATAGATTGTGGGTGAATCAATCTTGTTTTTCTTTGGGGTTTCTCTCTCAAAATTCTCTCTAGAAGCTCTCTCACAATCGTGGGTAAAAGGGGTATTTATACTGGAGTGGGAGAGGAATGTGAAACGTCAGGTTTTACAAAACAGGGGTGGCTCGCGGCTTGACCTCGCGGCTTGACTAAGTCACGAGATCCAATCGTGAGATAACCGTATGGCCAGTTGTCCTGTTTTGTCCTGTAGTGCTCCAGCTTGCATGACTGTTCACCTTCCAGCATGCTTGGCACGTGTGCTGCGTCTGGCGGCTTGAAGCCGCAAGTCACCCGCGAGGCCCAGCCGCGAGTCTCTGTTTTCTTGCACACTCTTGAGCAATCTTCACTCTATCTCACTCACTACCCTTACATCAAACCCACCTAAATACATGGTTACTAAATGCTGTATCACAAGCAAATTTGGCATGGAATAAAGCCAATTAGATGGTTGAATAAATTCAACCTTACATGATCTTCCACCTTCTCATTAATGGTCTTTAAAGCAAGAGATTTACTCTTCTGTTGATTGGGCAGCGACATCTCATAAGTTTGCAGAGAACCAACCAGCTCCTGTACTTTGATGTCATCAAGGTCCTTACTCTCTTCAATCGCTGTCACTTTAGCCTGAAAACTTTCCGGCAATGATCGAAGGATCTTTCTTACAATTTTTGAATCCTCTGTTTTCTCCCCCAAGTTGAACTTACTGACAACCACATCATTTAGCTTCCCATAGAAAGAGTCAAAAGACTCATCCTCACTCATTTTGAGCTCCTCAAACCGAGTGGTCAGCATTTGCAACTTGGTGTCTTTCACTTTCTTCGTGCCTTCATAAGTGGTTTCCAAAATATCCCATGCTTCTTTGGCAACGGTAATATGAGAAATCCTGTGAAATTCATCTGGAGACACACCACAGAAAATAGCATTGAGTGCTTTACTGTTAGCATTAGATGCAGCAAGTGCTGCCTTATCCCATGTGGATTTGGCTGCCTCAGGTCTGGTCCAACCAATCTTAACAGCTTCCCAAACAGATTCATCAATAGAACACAGAAAAACTCTCATGCGAACCTTCCAAAAAGCATAATTACTACCATCAAAATATGGAGGTGCATTTAGGGATTGAGACCGATCCATCTCAAAAGGGAGTCAAGGATCACACAATGGTAATGAAACAAATAACAGTGTACCCGCTCTGATACCAAATGAAAGTTCAAAAACGTGTATAAACACTCTTGACCGTTTAGACCCCCAAATTACAACTTAACCAATTCAAGCAATATGTCAAACAACAAGTGTGCGGAAACTTAACATAAGCTATAATATGGAATTGGTTAAAAACTATCTAAGCCAAAACAAAACACAATCCACAGCAGATAATAAAAAGGCAAAGATAGAGAGGAAGGAAGATGCAAACACAAAGACAACACGCGATGTGTTATCGAAGAGGAAACCGAAGCCCTCGGCGTAAAACCTCTCCGCCGCCCTCCAAGCGGTAAACAATCCACTAGAAAATACAGTTGAGATACATGGATAGCAATAGACCCTCCAAGCCTAATCTACCTAGTGCACCTAAACCCTCTAAGCTTCTTGCTCCAACAAGATTGCGTCGAACCTTTTTCTTTTCTAGCTTCCCGGATTCCGCTACTAGACCGTAGCATCAACCAATGAAGATTGGTTCCTTCCTAACTGCTTCCCAGAAATCCAAACAGCTGTCTCACAGTGATGACAATGGTGAGAACCAGGTTTGGTATAATGCCTCTCAAGGATTTGACAATGGAGAGGAAGAGAGTTGAGGAATTTGAAGAGACTCTAATGTATAGATTGTGGGTGAATCAATCTTGTTTTTCTTTAGGGTTTCTCTCTCAAAATTCTCTCTGGAAGCTCACTCACAATCATGGGTAAAAGGGGTATTTATACAGGAGTGAGAGAGGAATGTGAAACGTCAGGTTTTACAAAACAGGGGTGGCTCGCGGCTTGACCTCGCGGCTTGACTAAGTCACGAGATCCAGTCGCGAGATAACCGTATGGCTAGTTGTCCTGTTTTGTCCTATAGTGCTCCAGCTTGCATGACTGTTCACCTTCCAGCATGCTTGGCACGTGTGCTGCGTCTGGCGGCTTGCAGCCGCAAGTCACCCGCGAGGCCTAACCGCGAGTCTCTGTTTTCTTGCACACTCTTGAGCAATCTTCACTCTATCTCACTCACTACCCTTACATCAAATCCACCTAAATACAAGGTTACTAAATGCTGAATTACAAGCAAATTTGGTACGAAATAAAGCTAATTAGATGGTTGAATAAATTCAACCTTACAGCATGAGTCTTCGGCTTTGTAGGTGAAAATCCATGTGAAGTAGAGTGTATTTGAGGAATTACACCAATCTTCTGAGAAAGACTAAAATCCTGCAAATTCCTTTCACAAGCCAACAAGCTTAAATTTTTCAAAAGACTATGAAACAATTTATATGGACTTACGGCAGGAGAAATATTATCACATATCCTAGACTGAAACACAAAATGCTTAAAATTTAGTTTATGACAATTTGGACGAGTGTGATCGGAGACATCACAAAAGTGACAAACAGGAACAAATTTAGGAACATTAGTATTCCTACCAACAAATCTAGTCTCAGATTTTGGTTTTTGCCTCAACAAAGAACAATTTGGTCTAATATGACCAACAACACCATAGAGGTGACAGGTAGGCACAAAAATAGATTTCTTATGCTCTCTAACAGTAGGTTTAGACTTAAGTTTAGAAACTTCAGCGTCTACATCAGAACTTTTACTTTTTTCTAACCTAGCAGAATAAGTCTTTTCTTTATTATTCCTCTTAAAATGAGGGATATAAAATTTCTCAGTTTTAGGCTTAAGAGAAACAGAAACACTTCTGTTATCAACAGTAGGCTTGGTACTAGTTAAATTTTCAATTTTAGCTTTAGATTCAACTAACTCTTGTTCCAAGCTTTTCATCTTCTCATCTTGAGAGGAAATTTAATTTCTCAAAAATTCATTCTTTTTATTAGATTCATCTAATCTAACAACCAATTCCTCTTTTTCAAGATTAGCCAATTTTAACTCTTCCTTAAATTTCTTAGCAATTTTCATAGATTTTAATAATTTCTTACGAAGAGTTTCACAGGCATCAATAAAATCAATAGAAGCATGAGCAGAAACATGATCAGAAAGACACTTCAAATTATCCATGATAACAGGGGTCAAGGATCAGCTCTTAGATCAAAAGATCTAAAACAAAAGAGCAACTCACTCTGATACCACTTGACAGTTTTTAGACCCCTTAAAAACACAATTGGATTAACCTAGGTAATTAGCCAAGTTATTACTTAGTCCAAATTCCAAATCTAGGTTATCACAATCAAATAATCATATCATGCAAAGCAGCAGAAAGACAAATAGCACAATGATATGATCACCCAGAAAACCAAATCGGTAAAAACCTGGGTAGGATTTAACCTAACTATCCTCAAGGTAAACCTGAGTCCATTATGAAAGAATCGAAGTTTTACAGTAGGACTTAAACCACTAACATCCTGTTGCTACCCATCAGTAGAAACTTACTGACACGACCACGTGCAAGCTCCGAGACCACGGACTCCTTCTTTCTTGGATTCTCCAGCAAGTACAAGCACATCTACTTGTGTTTCTTTAAGTTCTTATGGTAGCAACTGAATGATCACCAAGTTCTTGAATGAATCTCTTTCTTGATAATCCTAAACTTGTGTAAAGGAAAGCTCCTCACAGATCTCACAAGAGATTTACACAAACAGCAATATGAGCAATACTAAAACGTGGCTAGAGTTTGCCTTATATACCTAGGGCAAAAATACAAAACCTTAAACGTTTTAAATGAACTAGGGTTAAGTTGGAATTCTGCAAAAAAATGCATTCTGCCCGAATTTCGATTGATCGAGCCTAAGCTTCGATCGATCAAACTAGGCCGAATTGCACTTTTAATTTTGCATCAACTTAAATCTAACTTTACATAAATGACACAACTTTGAGCAAGTCTAAACATGACTAATCAACTTGTTTTGATCATGGTTTGCCAACAATACACATTAGAGTTCTAAATACATAAGTTCCCAAGTCTTTAGAACCTAACATATATATATATATATATATATATTGGAATTAAAAAAAAATAAAGAAAAACAAAAACGGAAAGAAAGAATTGGAGATGGCTACACTAAACCAAGAAAAACCTTTACCAAGACTTCTAGTCATTTATACCTTTCCAATTGCCCATACTTGGGAGGCTATTTACTTCCAAGTACTAATTTCACCAGCTGTATATAGGAGTCCCGATTTTGAAACCATAGAGATTAGGAAGCCTTGCAGTGACCAAAAGATTGGTTTTGCAGTTGGTGGATCAACTTGCGACAATAAATAACACTGAAGGGACAAGGTAGAGGTTTGTAGTTGCTAGTAAGAACGAGGAGCTCGAGTACATAGTTTGCCTACATGTACAGGTCATATGAGCAACTTATGTACCTCAACAACTTTCAATAGTGGACTAATTGAGTTGGGTCTTTACCCCGAAGTATTCCTACAGCTTTGGGTTTTCACTGTTTATGTGATAATCTTTACCCCGAAGTGTTCCTACAGCTTTGGAATATAATTAGATATTTATATGAATTGTGATAATATTTTTTTTTTAAAAGATAGTTTTAAAAGTTGATAGAATTTTTTTATTTTTTTATTTATTATACAAGGCATAAAACATTTAAAACCAACCCTACGCACAAAAAAAATTGAATATTTGAATTTGTAGGTCTTTTACTCGGGGTTGAATTGGCATGCAATTATTTATACATAATTATTTGCATGGAGTGAACGTAGACGGAAAGTGAGAACTTCCATTTTTTAAGTTCCCACTTGGAATTTTATTTATTTCCCCAAATTTGATTTTTAAATTCCCAATCATGTTCATGGCGTATAAATATTGAAAACACTCTTCCAAGACAAAATATCTTAACTACAATTTCTTTTTTTTGCACGTGTTAAGTCTAACCGATCTGTTAAGAAATCTGTATAACACGAAGATAGAAAGAATATAGAGGAAGAGAAAGAGCAAAGAGAAAAGAGAACGCAAAGGGAAGTCAAGCGCTGTATTCAATGAACTGAAGGTTTACAAGGCAAATTTATTCTCTACGAGAAGAGATGGTATCATGTGCATATATACAGCGAAACACTCACAGCACATGGGAGTTAATTACATGTATAATAACTAAAACCATCGATTTTAACTGGACGCTAACTACATTACCTACGGTAGTGTTGTGAGGCACTGTATAATTCATTTGCCGATTGATTAGTCCTCTAAGTTTCCACGTTAGTTTCACAAGGTCAAACCATTATACGCATTTTTTGGCTAGCTACTGCAAGCTAATAATCCTTCGTTTGTCGTATAAAAAATTTGTCTCTAGTGTGGAGTAACCTTTCCCAGACAAAATCTACTCCTAGTATAGGGGAGACAATTTTTGGCAGAGCTACGAAGAAAATTTTATTCAGGCTCAAGAGAAGGGTGGCAAAATTATTAATAATAGCCTCTCCTCCTTTCAACTCTGACTGTTTAACCTTTTCAAAGCTAATTAAGTTAGCCCATATACCTGACTAAGTACTTGTACCTACAAACTACAACGATATATTTAATAATCAAATTATGCTTGCAACATCATCACTTTTGATGTGTTTCATTCTCATTTTCTTTCTAAATTTTCTGGAAACGTCTTTTCCTTCATGTGTTTTGCCTAACAAAGGCGTACAATACAGTTGAATAATGACATCCGTTTGCTTTTATGAATGATTTATAAGTTATAACAGATATTTTAAGATACTGCAATTAAAGACTGGTGCCAAAAAACCTCTTCATTGCAAGGAGTGTTCAACTCATTCAATATTTGCTTAGTGGAATCCATGTCTATTGAACTACAATGTTCATCTTAAAATATATATATATATATATATAGTATATAATTCATCCTTGAATCTTGAATGATAAATAACCAAATGCTATATTTTGATGATA
This sequence comes from Quercus lobata, assembly GCF_001633185.2. Taxonomy (NCBI): domain Eukaryota; kingdom Viridiplantae; phylum Streptophyta; class Magnoliopsida; order Fagales; family Fagaceae; genus Quercus; species Quercus lobata. The sequence goes on from NC_044905.1 coordinate 84,088,857, forward strand.
GTCCATGATACGCAATAAGAGTTTCCACATAGTTGAGGAATATATACAACTCAATGTTAGAAAATATATCGTCTAGCGTGGCGCAACGAGGGCTTGATGGCAAGGATTACGATTCAGGAACCAAGGCTAGGTCATGCCCCTGGTCCAAATCTTCATCAAATTAATACGTCTCATAATAATGCCAAGGATAACAAGATTGCAGCTTAGTTGCTTGTATTGTGTAGGTACTGTAGCAGTCTTTAGCGGTTGAATATGTTATATATATCTTATATAACCAAGTGGGTTGTAATACAAGTTTGATTCCATTTTAGTAATATAAAAGTGACGTTGAATCCCAATTTTTATGTGGAAATTTTTTCTATCACTTTAGGTGGGATAGAGTGAAAGAAACAACAAAAAGCAAGTGGAAAATTAGGTTCAAGAAATTTTGCCCAAAATTAGGTTGAGCTAATTTCAGGCAAATTCCACTAGGGCTCTCAGGTTGCAATTTTATGTAATTTGCCCAAAATTAGGTTATGCGAGTTTCAGACAAAATTCTGTAGAATTACATTTATATTTGTGAATGTTGAGAATTGTTTCTAACTGTTTTTAGCAGTTACAACATTGTATTTTGGGCATATATATATATATATATATATATAATTTAACTCTTAATAACAACTTACGAATTTTAGAAACGCAAGAAATCATTTGGGTACATAATCTTCAAAATTGCTATTTGTAAAACTCAATAAACTTGATTGTATCTTGTGGACAATATATTTTTAAGGAAAGCATTTCCTTTGTGCCTTCCAATCATCAAATTTTCTACTTAATCTCTTACTTCAATGTTTCCATTGTTGATACGAAAATTTCCCAACAGAATATAGTTTCATTCATAACATACTAAGAAATAAAAATACACAACCAGCATTCACCTACTCATTCAACCCCGAAGTCATTCATAATCCTAGGAGTAGGGTTATTGGCCCAGAAAAAAAGGGAAAAAAAAAAAAGGCAAAGGAAAAACTACAGCTACAACATCAACAAGGAAAGATTCGAACCCAAATCAAGTCATCATGGCATCATGCGAGTCAATCGAGGACTGCATGCATGTCTCATGCGTGTGAGTCATCACTTTTTTCCCCACCCTTGCCCGGTTTTATCTTTTCATTTTTTGGCTGCAGCTTGTTGCGTTTGGTTCCATTTCTAGTTGCATCATTAGTTGACGCTTCCGGGCTTTCGTCAGGTGACGATGATGCAGCAACATTCTTGGTCTCTTTGTTAGATACTTCATTTGAACCTTGGAGCCGCTCCATTAACCCTTTAGGTTTTGCATCACCGAGCCCGATATTCACACCAAAGCTTTCCTGTACTTTTTCAGCTGATTTTGAAGAGGAACCGATTTCATTTAAATCTTGGAGTCTTCTAGCCATACCGTACCCTGCCTGGTCTTTTTCAGCTTGTGTTGAACAGGATTTGATTTCATTTGCATCTTGGAGAATTGTAGTCAGCACTGTTCCCTTCCTTCTTTTTTTCAGCTGAAGTTGGAGGGGATTCGATTCCATTTGCACCTTGGAGAATTGTAGTCAGCACTGTTCCCTTCCTTCTTTTTTTCAGCTGAAGTTGGAGGGGATTCGATTCCATTTGCACCTTGGAGAATTGTAGTCACACTTTTCCCTTCCTTTTTTTTTTTTCAGCTGAAGTTGGAGAGGATTCGATTTCATTTGCACCTTGGAGAATTGTAGTCGCACTGTACCCTTCCTCGTCTGTTTCATCTTGTGTTGGAGAGGACTCTTCAGGATCACCATCGTTAGATTTTGATGGTTTAGGATCTTGATCCGATTTTTTAGCCCTTTCTTTCTTTTCTTTCTTTTTTTTACCCTTTTAGTTTTGATTATTTTATAAGGAAAATTAAATAAATACGTAGCAAGTTGTAATTTATAAAGTATAAAATAGAATACAAAAAATTTGACATATAATTTGTATTCACATAATGCACCAACCATATGAATATTCTTGCATTCTTTTAAGTATTACATTTAACTGTTCTCTCACAATTGTTAATATGCACTCTGTATATATAATATAATGTTCATAATTTTATACACAATGTTGACATCTTTTTATTTTATTTATTAATTTTCACATTTAAAACTTGCACTAAGTCATATAGAGTTGTAGGCGGATGTATAATAAAGAGTTCCCAAGAATCAATGCTTTTTAAGAAAAAAAATGACAATTCTTGTTTTTTTTTGGGTGTGTTTATAAGCATTAATAATGTGAAACTAAAATTCAATTTCACTATTTTTTTTCCCCCTTAAATTGACTAACAAGGACTGGATTTTTTTTTTTTTTTTAGTTTATTTTTCATTCAAGTGAAAATGTGCATCAAGATTCAAGAGTATTTTGATCATTGAACAACATGACGGTGAAATTAATAGTTCTTTAAATACTGAATAATTTTGCAGACAATTTGTTGACAAATTTTAAAATTTATATATATTTTAAAGTATAATGTTGCTTAAAATGCGATACATACACATTATAAAAATTTTCGAAAAGAATGAATGCCAACTCTTGGATATTATAATGCTTAGAAGTTTATATTATAAAAAACAAATAATTCTAAATAACTACACAGAGTTACGTAACACTACAATTTTTTTACTTCTCTGTTTTTAATGTTGCAGAGTAATTTCTTCTATATATATATATATATATATATATGTAAAGCCAGGGAGAAATAGAAATAGAATAAAAATTTTAAAAAGAAATTAGTTTAAAGTCACATTTGATACCAAAAAAATAAAATAGACATTTATAAAATTGATTTTAAAAGGTTTGTCTTTAAAAAAAGAAAGAAAAAAAAAAAAAACTAACACTAATTATGCACATTTGATTATAGACACAGTTGTCTAAATACTTAGGACACAAACCTTTAAATCAGTTTTAATCAAACAATTGAAATAAACATCAGTTAAAAGAACATTATTGATGTGTAGAGGAACATCCTCCATCTACACAGAAAAACTAATAACATATCTAGCAAAATTATGAGCTACATAATTACCTTGCCTACGAACATGATTAAAAGTAATTGAACAAAAGGAATCTGAGATAAGCTTTGCCTCGGCAATAAGGTGACCATATGGGAAGAGAGAATCTTCATTGCTACGCAGAGCTTTGAAAATAATCTCTGAATCACACTCTAAGATAATGGAAGAGAGGTTGAGTTCCTGAGCAAAATTTAGAGCACACACAGCAGCCATGGCTTCTAACTCAGCAACCGAATTGGGCTGGAGAACTTTTTCCACCAGAGGTGCCAATACCAAACCCTTAGAATCTCGAGCTACCACCCCTAGGTCTGCATCATCAAACTCTTGAAAAACTGAACCATCAAAGTTTAATTTGATTGCAGAGTTCGCTGGAGGAGACCATCGGATCAAAGCTAGGTTAGAGGCTAAAAGAGAGGGCTGCATTACTGTGATAGCAGTGATGAAGTCTTGATGGAGTTGTTTGGCCATCAGGAGCACTTTACTAATTGGGAAGGGTTTTCCTTCTACTCAAAGTCTATTATGTTGATACTAGGTATTCCAGATATACATCGCAAACACAATGAAATTATCGTTCTCCTCAATCACATATTGCACCAAATCTAAAAAAGTGGGGAAGTGTTTTTAATGTCGAAAACTCCATATAGGATCAGAGTCTTATACAGCCGAGATACCAGGACAGAGCCAAACTGTGTGACAAACATCTTTAGGAAATTGCTTGCAATGCTCGCAAACATTATCAGTTAACACCCTTCGATGGACTATGTTGGACTTGATAGGTAGAGCGTTTACACATGCCTTCCAAACCAAATTTCGCACCTTAGTCGGGACCTTGCAACCCCAGATTTGTTTCCAAACATCTTGATACTGGTCAGAGTTTGACGAAACTTGTGAAGCCACAGCTCTATCCTTGGATAAAAAATTGTGTCTAGACTTTATAGAGTAGTCTCCTAAGAAAACATGGGGCTAAACTAATTTGTCCTCCATAAGGGATCGGCTAAGAGGAATTCTCTAATCATATCCACCTCCTGAGTAGAAAATAATTTGTTCGGTAAAACCAAATTCCAGCTATTAAAGGAAGCAAAGATGAGGGACTTGACCGAAGAATCAAAGTAATCCACCACCATTGGAGACAGAATTTTTGGATGAGCTAAAGATGGCAACCATGCATCATTCCAGATACTGACCGCATCCCCAGTGCATAATCTCTATCTTGCTCCCCTCTTGATTACCTCCTGACACTTCAACAGACTTTTCCAAGCATATGACCCATGGTTTAAATCACTAGCTTCCATGATGGAATAGTGGGGAAAGAACCTAGCTTTGAAGACATGATAGCAAAGAAATTGCTTATTGTTGAAGAGCCTCCAAACTTGTTTAGCTAAGAGCACATCATTAAAAAGACTAAGATCTTTGAATCCCATTCCTCCTTCGGATTTAGGTTGACAAAGCAATTTCCATTTAACCCAATGGATTTTTCAATGGTCACCTCTCTAACCTCACCAGAATTTTCTAATGAGACATTCAATATCAAAACAAAGTCCCAAAGACAGTTTGAAACAACTCATTGTATAAGTGGGAATTGCTTGAACCACAACCTTAATTAAAATCTTCCTCCCTACTTGAGATAGCAACTTCTCCTCCCTACCTTGTTGTTTACACCACACCTTCTCTTTATTGTACTCGAAGCTTGCTATTTTCCTCCTTCATACTAATGATGATAAACCAAAATCTTTTCATACTGTCTAATTTCTAGGATACCCAAGGCATTCTTGATGAACTATCTTTTTCCTTCTAATATAGACTTGCTAAAATAGCTGGTTGTTTTGCTTTTGTTAATCTACTGGTTAGAAAAACTACCATAGCTCTCCAAAATATCGAGAATTTTTTAACATTCTTGCTGAGTAACTCTACAAAATAATGGGCGATAATCTGCAAAAAGAAGGTTAGTCAAGCGAGGGTCATTTTTGCATAAAGAGAAACCCCGTATATTACCCACAGCAACCTCTTGGGAGATGAGCCCATGTAAACCTTTTGTGCAAAGCAAAAAAAGATATGGAGACAGAGGATTTCTTTGTCTGATATTGTGGGAGGAATGGATCATACCATTAGGTTCAGTATTGACCAGGATGGAATAAGCTAGAAGCAGTTTTGACACACACACCATCATGAGTTTTATACAACTTTCTCTGAAACCCATTTTCCTCATAAATGCCTTCGAATAAGTCCATTCCACTCTATTATATACTTTGCTCATATTAAGTTTTACAGCTATGAAGTCTGCTTTGCCACAGTGTTTCTGCATACTATGTAAAGTCTCAAAAGCGACTAAAATATTATCATAAATAAAGTTTACTTTTTGTAAAGACACTCTGATGCTCATTAATAATATTTGGTAAAATCTTCTTTAACCTATTAGCTAAAACCTTTGTAAGGTTGAATTTAATCAACCATTTTGTTGGTTTTATTCCGTGCCAAATTTGCTTGTATTTCAGCAATTAGTAACCCTGTATTTAGGTGGGTTTTTTGTAAGGGTAGTGAGTGAGATAGAGTGTTGAATGCTCAAGAGTGTGCAAAAAAACAGAGTTTCGCAGCTGGATCTCGTGGGTGACTCGTGACTGCAAGCCACCAGAAGCAGCACACATGCCAAGCATGCTAGAAGTTGAAGCGTCATGCTAGCTAGAGTACTACAGGACAAAATAGGACAACTGGCCATTCTGTTATCTCGCGGCTAGATCTCACGACTTAGTCAAGTCGCAAGGCCAAGCCGCGAGCCAGCCCTGTTTTGAAAAACCTGACGTTTCACATTCCTTTCTCACCCTAGTATAAATATCCCTTATACCCACGAAAGAAAGAGAGCTTCCAGAGAGAATTTTGAGAGAAAAACCCTAGAGTAAAACAAGATTGATTCATCCACAATCTTTACATAAGAGACTCTTTAAATTCCTTAACTCTCTTCTTCTCCATTGTTAAATCCTTGAGAGACATTTTACCAAAACCTTTTTTCTCACCATATCCATTACTGTGAGAGGGCTGTTTGGTGTTCTGGGAAGTAGTTAGGAAGGAACCAATTTACATTGGTTGATGCTATGGTCAAGTAGCGGAATCTGGGAAACTAGAAAAGAAATAGGTTCGGCGCAACCTCGTTGGAGCAAGAAGCTTGGAGGGCTTAGGTACACTAGGTAGATTAGGCTTGGAGGGTTTATTGCTGTTCATGTATCCCAACTACATTTTCTAGTGGATTGTTTACCGCTTGGAGGGCGGCAGAGAGGTTTTACGTCGAGGGCTTCGGTTTCCTCTTCAATAACACATCGTGTGTTGTCCTTGTGTTTGCATCTCTCTTCCCTTTATCTTTGCCTTTCATTTTCTGCTGTGGATGTGATTTTAATTGGCATAGATTGTTTACCAATTCTATATTACGCTTTTGTTCATGTTCTGCACATTAATTGTTTGATATAAATCTTGATTTAGTAATTTGTAAATTGGGGGTCTAAACATTCAAGGGTATTTCTATACTATTTGAACTTTCAACCTTCGACAATATTTTATATAGGACATTGCACCAACTAATTGGTCTAAATTCAGAAACTAACTTAGGACATTTAACCTTTGGGATCATAGTTATAAAAGTATGATTCAAGTTTTGTGGAAGACATGTAGAATTTAGAACACTTGAGGAAAATTCCATGTTGAAGAGGTGGCAAGGGTTGCTAGGGAATCAGCATGGGTATTTTCACCTCGGGGGATGTGCGACAAGAGGAAAGATTCAAATTTCGTTTGCATACGCCTAACTTGACTCAAATACCCCTGCATTCTTGGATCTTGGGCTTCCAGTTCTCCTTTCACTTGACCGACTACCAATCTTGAATCCGAGAATAATTCTGCTATCTTTCCACCTATTTTCTGGACTATACTCATTCCCATCAATAAAGCTCCGTATTCTGCTTCGTTGTTAGTAGCCGAGAATCCCAACCTCAAGGACTTCTCAATGATGATCTCTTCAGGAGATATCAAAACTAGCTCCAACCCTGCCCCCCGTTGGTTTGCTGCTCCGTCCACATATACCCTCCAGGAGGAACCACCTTGTGCTGATATCAGACCAACTGATTTTTCATCCATGTCATTTTGCTTCATGTTAGCTTCTTCTGGGCACTCAGTGAACTCAGCAACCAGATCGGCTAGGACTTGGCCTTTCGTAGAGGTGCGAGGCATATACTTGATGTCGAAAGCACCTAGGATTGTGCCCCACTTAGCAATTCTCCCAGTGTAGTCTGCATTTCTAAGTATGGACTTGAGAGGTAACTGAGTCAAGATAACCACAGTATGGGCCTGAAAGTAATGTGGAAGTTTGCGCGTTGCATGGACCACCGCCAAAATGACCTTTTCCAATGACAAGTATCTCACCTCGGCTTCATGAGGGGACTTGCTTACGTAATAAACTGGTCTTTGGACACTATTGTCCTCTCGTATTAAGACAAAACTAACTACATGAGGGGCAACTGCCAGATAAGCAAACAACACCTCATCCACCTCAGGACTAGACATGATAGGCGGCCTGGACAGGTACTCCTTCAACTACTGAAATGCCACAGCACACTCCTCGGTCCATTCAAATCCTTTCCACTTATGCAGTAGAAGGAAAAAGGGACAACACCTCTCAGCCGATCTAGAGATAAATCGGTTCAAAGCAGCAGTCATTCCAGTCAGTTTCTGTACCTCTTTTGGATTCCGAGGTGCTTGTAAATCATTGATGGCCTTAATTTGATCTGGATTCACTTCAATTCCTCTATGAGTCACCATATATCCCAGGAACCTCCCGGAGCCTACACCAAAGGAACACTTTGAAGCATTTAGGTGCAGCTTATGCTTTCTTAGTATTCTGAAGATATTCATGAGATCTTCCACATGCTCGGACACCACCTTACTCTTCACTACCATGTCATCAATGTAGACTTCGATGTTTCTGCCTAGTTGTGGTTCGAACATTTTAGTCATCATCCGTTGATAGGTAGATCCCGCATTTTTCAAACCAAAGGGCATTACTTTGTAATGATAGTTTCCAATAGGGGTGACAAAAGCAGTCTTCTCTTGATCGTTTAATGCTAGTGGTATTTGGTGATATTCTTGGAAGGCATCCAAAAAACTCATCCTAGGATGACCAACGGTTGCATCCACCAATTGGTCTATCTTCAGCATGGGAAATGGATCCTTGGGACAAGCCATATTGAGGTCCGTGAAGTCCACGCACACTCGCCACTTTCCTGTCTTCTTCTTTACCACCACTGTATTAGCCAACCATTCAGGGTAAAAAACTTCTTTGATAGCCTCAGCCTGCTTGAGCTTGGTCACCTCACTTCTGATAGCTTCAACGAGCTCTTTTGATGGTCGTTGAGGTGGTTGTCTTTTGGGAATTACGAAAGGATTCACATTGAGTCGATGACAAATAAAATTCAGATCTATTCTTGGGGCTTCATATGGGCTCCATGCGAACACATCCACATTTGCTCTGAGGAATTCCAACAATCGCTCCTTCTCTTGCAAAGGTAGTTCAGGCCCAACCTGGAAGAACCTTTTCGGATCATCAGCAACAATTACCCTCTCCAAATCTTCACATTTTACCTCGTCGGTTGGTCCATCTAAGGGTAATGCTGGGGGTTTTAATTGCTACAATCCATTATCGGCGGTGGCCAAGGTCTCTGCCTTTGGCCAATGTTGTATAGCCGCTACCAGGCACTGCCGAGTTGCAACCTGGCTTCCTACTATCTCCAATACTTAGCCTTCAGATGGGTACTTCAGTTTCTGATGTAAAGTAGATGAGACTGCTCCCAGGGTATGAAGCCAAGGTTTGCCCATAATAGTCGTGTATGGAGAGAAAACGTCTACAACAATGAAGTCCACTTCCACCACATCCATACCATTTTGCACGGGTAATCTGATCTGTCCTTTTGGAGTGACCATCCTTCCCTCGAAACTCACCAAAGGGGAACTGTAGGCTGCTAAGTCCTTTGGCCTTAGACCTAGCCCCTTATATAGATCTGGGTACATTATATCAACAACACTAACTTGATCAATCATCACCCTTTTAACATCGTACCCACCAATTCTCAGCGTGACCACCAGAGCATCATTATGGCGCTGTATGGTTCCAACCTTATCCTTATCCAAAAAACCCAAAATCAGGGGGACGTCCGCCGTTGCTCTCTTCGACGCTTGGCAATGATCCTCGGCCGGAGGTCGAAACATCGACAATACCCTGGAAGGAGAAGATCCAGTCCTCCTGAGGGCAGCAAAGATAACGTTTATTGTGCCAAGGGGGAGTCTTGAAGAAGCGTCCCCACACATCTCTGAGTCTGCCTGGCCTTCCCTACCACTGGAATGGTGCAAGAGTTGCTTCAATTTCCCCTCTCGGACCAGCTGCTCCAAATGGTCCCATAAATTCCTGCAATCTTCCGTCATGTGCCCATGAGCCTGATGATAGTTGTAAGGTTGAATTTAATCAACCATCTTATTGGCTTTATTCCGTGCCAAATTTGCTTGTATTTCAGCATTTACTAACCCTGTATTTAGGTGGGTTTTGTTGTAAGGGTAGTGAGTGAGATAGAGTGTCGATTGCTCAAGAGTGTGCAAGAAAACAGAGACTCGCAGCTGGATCTCGCGGGTGACTTGCGGCTGCAAGCCGCTAGATGCAGCATACGTGCCAAGCATGCCAGAAGGTGAACAGTCATGCTAGCTGGAGCACTACAAGACAAAACAGGACAACTGGCCATACGATTATCTAGCGACTGGATCTCGCGACTCAGTCAAGTCGCGAGGCCAAGCCGCGAGCTAGCCCTGTTTTGAAAAAACCTGACGTTTCACATTCCTCTCTCACCCTAGTATATATACCCCTTATACCCACAAAAGAAAGAGAGCTGCCAGAGAGAATTTTGAGAGAGAAAACCTAGAGTAAAACAAGATTGATTCACTTACAATCTATACATTAGAATCTCTTCAAATTTCTCAACTCTCTTCCTCTCCATTGTCAAACCCTTGAGAGGTATTTTACCAAAACCTTGTTCTCACCATATTCATCACTGTGAAAGGGCTGTTTGGTGTTCTGAGAAGTAGTTAGGAAGGAACCAATCTACATTGGTTGATGCTATGGTCTAGTAGCAGAATCCGAGAAGCTAGAAAAGAAAAAGGTTCGGCGCAACCTCCTTGGAGCAAGAAGCTTGGAGGGCTTAGGTGCACTAGGTAGATTAGGCTTGGAGGGTCTATTGTTGTCCATGTATCCCAACTACATTTTCTAGTGGATTATTTACCGCTTGGAGGGCGGCGGAGAGGTTTTACGTCGAGGGCTTCGGTTTCCTCTTCGATAACACATCGCGTGTTGTCTTTATGTTTGCATCTTCCTTTCCTTTTATCTTTGCCTTTTATTATCTGCTATGGGTTGTGATTTTAATTTGGCTTAGATAGTTTTTCCAATTCTATATTATAGTTTTGTTCATTTTCCGCACACTTGTTGTTTGACATAAATCTTGAATTGGTTAATTTGTAAATTGGGGGTCTAAACGTTTAAGGGTGTTATACACATATTCGAACTTTCAATTGGTATCAGAGCGGGTGCACTTGTTATGGTTTTATTACCTAAGTGCGATCCTAGACCCCTGTGTTGTGGTAGCTGTTATGGAAAATACCATGCTGAATTATAGTTTAAGTATTTGTGAAAATGACTCTATGCATATGATTGAAGGGTGTCTTAACAATGAACTTGTAGGGTTGTTAAAAACTAGGAAACATGCTAGGATATTTGTTCATATGCTGGAATATTTTGAAAATCAGAATCACATCTTACACAGTAGCATATTTGAATCTAAATCGTTGATTAAGAAATACAAAAGAAAGAATAGAATGTTGTGTGAGATGATTGAGAGTCTGAAAATGAAAGGTCAATCTAACAGAAGCATGAAAACTGATGATAAGTTTTTGTTTGAAGGTCAAGAATGTTTGTCTCATATGAGCTTATTTGTGCATACCTCATTGAAGGTATTTAATTCATGCTTGTGGTATCTTGACAGCGGTTGTTCTAGCCATATGACAGGGAATAAGTCTCTGTTTAAGACACTTAAGGAAAAGGTTGGTGACTATGTGACTTTTGGTGATGGAAGTCATGCTCAAGTCCTAGGCAAAGGGACTATCGAGATACCTGGATTACCTCTGTTGAAAGATGTGTTATACATAAAAGGGCTGAAGGCAAATCTTCTGAGCATCACTCAAATTTGTGATGATGATTTCCTGGTACAATTCTCTAAGAAGGGATGTTTGATCATCAATGAAGAAGGGATTCAGGTCTTAGAGGGAAATCAGACTACAGACAACTGCTATGGAGTAGTTCCCATGGCACCCATTTCGTGTAGAAGTGCTCGTGTTGACATGTTGGAACTTTGGCATCACAGATTTGGGCATGCGAATTTCAAACAAGTAGTTAAAGTGTCCAAACTTGAAGCAATTGAGGGACTTCCTAAGTTTGGAAAGGTGAAAAAGACTATTTGTGGTGCATGCCAAATGGGAAAGCAAACAGAGGCAAGTCATCACAAGGTGAATGTGATTGCTACTTCTCGATATTTGGAGTTACTTCATGTTGATCTAATGGGGCCTACCAGAATTGAAAGTCTAGGAGGAAAGAGATACATTATGGTCATTGTGGATGATTACTCAAGATACACTTAGGTTGAATTTCTTAGAGAAAAATCAGAAGCATGTGAGAGGTTGGAAATTCTGTGCAAGAAACTACAAAACGAGAGGGGGTCCCTATTGCCAAAATAAGAAGTGATCATGGGAGGGAATTTGAGAATGCAAGATTCAAGTCTTTCTGTGAAAAGAATGGAATCAAAAGGGAATTTTCAGCCCCCAAAACTCCACAACAAAATGGAGTGGTAGAGAGAAAGAATCGGGTGATTCAGGAAATGACGAGAGTCATGTTGCTTAACAAGCAAATACCTCAAAAGTTTTGGGGAGAAGCTGTCAACACCTCGTGTCACATTGGCAATAGAATATTTTTCCAAGTAGGAACAAAGAAGACCGCCTATGAGATTTGGAATGGAAAGAAGCCTAGAGTGAAGTATTTCCGGGTGTTTGGAAGCAAATGTTATATCCTAAATGATCGGGAGAATCTTAGGAAGTTTGATGCGAGAAGTGATTAGGTACTCTACTACGAGCCGGGTGTATAGAGTTTTTAACAAGAGAACTAAGACAGTGATGGAGTCCATCAATGTCAAGATTGATGATGCCTTATCTAAGGTGGAGATGATTGATGATGGAGAAGGGCCGAGCACCAAAGAACCCGATGTTGAGGTCGAAGCTCTTGATATAGAAGTTGAAGAACCTACACCAGAAGAAGAATTGACTCCCATCAACCCAAGAATGGAAACGAGATCGATGTCTAGAACATCAAGTCCTCTTACTCCTCTGAAAGTCCATCCTCCCATCTCACGAAGTGATGAAGTCTCCACATCAAAGAAGCCATCTTCAAGAGTAATTAAGAACCATCCGGAAAGCAACATCATATGGTCTCTAGATGAAGGTCTTCGCCTCAGAAAAGGAAACATCCTGTTGGCCAATCATGTAACATATCATTGCTACCTTGCTCAATTTGAGCCAAGAAGGGTAGAAGAGGCTCTTCAAGATGAGAATTGGGTTGAGTCAATGCATGAAGAACTGAATCAGTTTATGAGGAATGATGTGTGGGAACTTACTCCAAGGCCTGAAAATGTTCATGTCATAGGCACAAAATGGATTTTCAAAAACAAAACCGATGAAGATGGAGAGATAATTCGAAATAAATCTCGGTTAGTAGCTTAAGGATACACTCAAGTAGAAGGAGTAGACTTTGATGAATCCTTCGCTCCTGTGGCAAGACTTGAATCCATTCGAATTCTCATGTCCATTGCATGCACTATGAACTTCAAACTCTATCAAATGGATGTAAAATGTGCATTTCTGAATGGATACCTGAATGAAGAAGTGTTTGTTGAGCAACCAAAAGGATTTAAGGATCCTTACTTTCCTGATCATATGTTGAGATTGAAGAAAGCCCTTTATAGCTTAAAACAAGCACCTAGAGCTTGGTATGATCGGCTTACACATTACCTCCTAGATAGAGGATTCAAAAGGGGATATGCCGAACGAACTTTGTTTGTAAAAAATGATGAAGATTATCTCCTTGTGGCACAAGTTTATGTTGATGACATAGTGTTTGGGGCTACCATTGAAGATCATGCTATTGAATTTTCTGAGGAGATGAAGAAGGAATTTGAGATGAGTATGGTGGGGGAACTCACATTTTTCTTGGGTCTTCAAGTCAAACAACAGAAGGAGGGTATATTTGTTTCACAAGAGAAGTATGCTAGAAACATTGTCAAGAAGTTTGAACTAAACTCCAAAAAGCATGCCTCCACTCCCATGAGCTCATCTACTAAACTGAATGTTGATTCTTCTGGAGTAGAAGTAAGTCCTACCTTATATAGGAGTATCATTAGGAGTTTACTCTATCTTACAACTAGTAGACTGGACATTGCATTCAGTGTTGGTGTTTGTGCCAGATATCAAGCTAATCCAAAGGAATCTCACCTAACTGCAGTTAAGCGAATCATTCGATATGTTAATGGAACTTCAAACTATGGTCTGTGGTATTCAAAATACTCAAATGCTTGTCTTGTCGGGTATCCAGATGCTGACTGGGCTGGTAGTGTAGACGATCGGAAGAGTACTTCAGGAGGCTTCTTCTACCTTGGTAACAATCTTGTCCTGTGGATGAGCAAGAAACAAAATTCCGTGTCTCTATCTACTGCTGAAGTAGAATACATCGCCGCTGGAAGTTGCTGCACTTAGATTCTTTGGATGAAGAAATTACTTCATGATTATGAAATTCCTCAAGAGACGATGTGTGTCTTCTGTGACAACATCAGTGCCATCAATCTTTCCAAGAATCCTGTCCAGCATTCAAAATCTAAACACATAGAGATACGTTACCATTTCATTCTAGATCTGGTAGAGGAAAGAGTTGTGTGTCTTGAGTTCATACACACCGACAATCAAAAGGCGGACATCTTCACCAAGCCTCTCGATGGTCCACGGTTTGAATCACTCCGTAAGACCATTGGTGTTGGTACAATTCCCTGACTCTCTTGTGTGATGTGTGCTACACATATTTATAATATGATAAGTTTGTTTGTGTTGGGGCACACACTACTTTGTTGGCTTTTTGTGTAGCATGATTTTGTTTGTTTGTCTATTTGTGCATACTTTTGTTCATTTTTATTTTTGATCAATCTTTTTCTTCTTATGTGTCAAAAATCCAAAAATCACATAAAAATTAGAAAATCAAAAAGTTTGATTGACATTGTTGAGTTTTGTCTCAAAACTTGTTTTGCCTTGTACCTTTGTGCTAATGGCTTTGTGCATTTTCGAGCATAGCTTGTTTCTTTGCACTCTTATCACTGTGGGAGAAATCTTGATATCTATGTGATTGTTGTAAATAGATCTTCAAACTTGTCATGAATGATTAGTGAATAGTCATGTTGATCTCGAGACATGCATAGACTTGTGTCTATATATCTTCCCACTCTTTATTTTTGTTTTTGCTAAAAAGAGTTCACCAAATGTAAATCTCCAAATGAAAAGAGATATTGAGTTGCAAAAGCCTGTTGCACATACTAGTATTCGACTAGGAAAAAGGGAAAGCGACCAAAGATTAAAGTGAATGTTTATTCAAAAAGCCAAAAGCTATCTCATCAAAGTGGAATATCAAACATCACTCTCACAATGAGAGGCGATTGTCTCAAAAAGATCAACAAGATCAAATGTTATGATAGAAAGTGGAGTCAAATGTAAAGCTCCAAGTTATGTTATCAAGTTTTGTGGGAGGTCATATATGCATATTTCTATAATTGAGATCGGTCACATGATCTGGTGCTAATTGTGTATGCCTTGATTGAATTGATCATTGAAGCTTCACATTAGACTAAGGACTATCTCATTGTTGATATCCACACACAACACACAAGTTTATGTTCAATAAATTCCATATTCATTTGTGTGATTGTACTTGATGAAATGTGTTTTCACATACTCAATCTTTGTTGAGTCAAGCACAAAAAGATTTTTTGAGTGTTTTAAGTGCTTTTGGAAAGTATTTTGTTCTTAAAATCTAAAAATTTCAAAAAATCATTTTTGCCCTGTTTTGGCGACTTATTCGCGGGTAAGTTGAGTCACAGGCCTCAATCGCGAGTTCGCGGGTCATTTTTGGCGACTTGTTCGCGAGTGGAAGGTCCAGTCGCAAGGATTACTCAGAGATTTTCGCGGCTCAGCTCGCGACTCCCTCGCGGGTAGACCTTCCAGTCGCGAAAAACACTTAGAAAATTTTTCAAAATTTTGTCTTTGAGTGTTTTGGCGGCTTGACCTGGCTTCTTGTTGGCGACTCATTTAAGTCGCGAAAATCGCGTGTTCTGCAAAATGAGCTCTTTTTCAACACTTTTCTCAAAAAGGGGTTCTCATTTGCTTGTCTTGCACTCTGTGTCTTTTCATTTTCTGATCTTACTTTCACTTATTCATCATCACTGTGGTAATCTTCAACTTCTTTCACCAACTTGTTGCCATTCAATCTATCTTCAAGGAAAGGTATGGGTTTTGTTCTCTACTCTTTGTTTTGCCTTTTCCTCATGTTTTTGTGTTCTCCTTGGTATTCATATTTCTCTTACCTGTGTTTGATCACTTGAGTGTATGATGTTCTCATTTCTATGTGGTTTTAATCTGATCCACTCTATTTTGTAGCTACAATTGGGTCATTTTTGTCCCTCATTGTTATTTTCTGGACATTTCCATCTAGCTTTTAGGGTTTCTTTATTATCCCTAATTTGACACTAACCCACTACTAATAATGTCTGTTGGATTGTGTTCTTTCTTTTCCTCTATTCATGATTCAGACTGGAAATGTCACCATTCAAGAAGTTCAGATCCCAACAAGTTCAGATCCTATGCTGTCTTTCAGTTTCATGAGAATTATTTTCGAAATGCTACACCATTACTGGAAAGACCAGTTAATCAATCATCACTTCATGACACTGACATTCCGAAATAGATTGCTCACAAGGATTGGAATTATCTTCTCTTTGATCTGGATGACGCGTATGAAGATTTGGTAAAGGAATTTTATACCAATGCGATTGCGGAAGAAGATGAACTTAAGTGCTGGGTTAGGAAAAAGAGTTTTTCAGTCTCTCCTGCATATTTGGCAGAGATCCTTCACATCAACCGACCAATGCTTCGACACTCACCGGTTTATGATGATCTTTGTCCTGATGAGGAACTTCTTAAAGAAGGTCTTGGACAAGACTTGGAATTCTCATCCAATGGAAACTCTGTCAGTGTTTCCTCTCTTCCTCCAAAACTGAGAGTGCTTACAATTGTGATGTTTCACAATTTGTACCCCTTATCAAGCACTGAGTATATGAACCTCGGACGTGCTTTGTTTCTTCATGACCTAATCTCTGATGTAGAAATTGACATTTGTGCTTATATCTTTCATGTTCTGCGCAAAACGGTTCTACGAATTAAGTCCCAAACATGTATTCCTTTTTGCTGTCTCATTTCAAGGATCTTGAAGCTCAAAGGAATTTATCCAACGGCAGATGAATCTCCCCACTCAAAACCGAGTCCAATCAACATGCGTACATTCAACGCAAGCATTGGACATAGTCGAAAGAGAGCCAAACCGGAAACTTCCGCATCTCACAGTGGTTCTCATTTCAGCACTCTCTCCCTTGATGAAAAACTTGATCACATTGTATCCTCTGTACACGAGTTGAATACAAAGATGTCTGGACTCACATCTACTCTACACCATCACAGCACTCGATGGGATATGAAGTTTACCTCACTCCAAACTCAATTAGATCAGATTCAAAGAAGGCTAGAAGAGAATGTATGGCCTATTCCATGACAAAAAGGGGGAGTGATAGCCTGATTAGAGGGGGAGGATATTACCTAAGGGAGAGTGTTTCTGCATTCTTCTTTAGTTTAAGTTGTATATTTTGTGCTTTGTACCCATGTTGCTTTTGTAAGCTTTTAGGGTTATGTTTTTATGCATATTTGTATGCTTTATGGTTTGTACCATGCTTTATGCAGCCTTTTATGCTTTGTTTAAATCAGTACTTCTATCTAAATTTCTTGCATTTTCTTTTAAGTACTATCACTCTTGTGCCCTTGTAGGATTGTTCCTAGATGCATATACTTAGTGTATTATGCATTGGTTGAGTGTTAGGCATACAAGTAACTTGCTTTGTTCTTGTTAACTTGTATATTCAAGTATTCATTCCAAGTATGAATGAGCACTGTGATCACTACCTTGTGGTGATTACTTGGTTGATCAAGCCATAATTTGATATTTCACTTCATCTTTGCTTGATCACCTTAAGCCTGTTTCATATGCATTACATACTTTTCTGCATACAATGATCATGGTGTATTGTTGTGTTTCAGGAGTTTCATGTTCTTATGATTCAAGTGCTTCACAGCTTCTAGAGTTAGGTGTGAGTGAGTTTTGCTCAACTGTTCCCAACTCACATGTTAAGTCTAAAGTCTGTTTTAGGGTTTTGTCACGGAATAGCCAAAGGGGGAGATTGTAAGGTTAAATTTAATCAACCATCTTATTGGCTTTATTCCATGCCAAATTTACTTGTATTTCAGCATTTAGTAACCCTGTATTTAGGTGGGTTTTGTTGTAAGGGTAGTGAGTGAGATAGAGTTTCGATTGCTCAAGAGTGTGCAAGAAAACAAAGACTCGCAGCTGGATCTCGCGGGTGACTCGCGGCTGCAAGCCGCCAGATGCAGCACACGTGCCAAGCATGCCAGAAGGTGAACAGTCATACTAGTTAGAGCACTACAGGACAAAATAGGACAACTGGCCATACGGTTATCTCGCGACTGGATCTCGCGACTCAGTCAAGTTGCGAGGTCAAGCCGCGAGCCAGCCCTATTTTGAAAAAACCTAACGTTTCACATTCCTCTCTCACCCTAGTATATATACCCCTTATACCCACAAAAGAAAGAGAGCTTCCAGAGAGAATTTTGAGAGAGAAACCCTAGAGTAAAACAAGATTGATTCACCTACAATCTATACATTAGAGTCTCTTTAAATTCCTCAACTCTCTTCCTCTCCATTGTCAAACCCTTGAGAGGTATTTTAACAAAACTTTGTTGTCACCATATTCATCACTGTGAGAGGGCTGTTTGGTGTTCTGGGAAGCAGTTAGGAAGGAACCAATCTACATTGGTTGATGCTATGGTCTAGTAGCAGAATCCGGAAAGTTAGAAAAGAAAAAGGTTCAACGCAACCTCGTTGGAGCAAGAAGCTTGGAGAGCTTAGGTGCACTGGGTAGATTAGGCTTGGAGGGTCTATTGCTGTCCATGTATCCCAACTACATTTTCTAGTGGATTGTTTACCGCTTGAAAAGCGGCGGAGAGGTTTTACACCGAGGGCTTCAGTTTCCTCTTCGATAACACATCGCGTGTTGTCTTTGTGTTTGCATCTTCCTTCCCTTTTATCTTTGCCTTTTATTATCTACTGTGGGTTGTGATTTTAATTTGGCTTAGATAGTTTTTCCAATTCTATATTATAGTTTTTGTTCATTTTCCGCACACTTGTTGTTTGACATAAAGCTTGAATTGGTTAATTTGTAAATTGGGGGTCTAAACTTTCAAGGGTGTTATACACATATTTGAACTTTCAAAATAAAAAAAAAATAAAAATAAAAATAAAATAAAAAAACTGATAATAATTACATTTGTTCACAGAGACGATTGTCTAACTATTTAAGACAAAATCCATTTACAATCAATTTTTAATCGAACAAATGAAATAGATGTTTTATTTAAGCGATGGTTCTTTAGAAATCAAAATAGATCTTATCCTCACAAGAAAATCAGTCATTCATTATCGAAAAAAGAAAAGAACTCATTGAAATATATAACTCAAATTTTACAGCATTTACTGCATAAATGAGCTGAGAGGTGTTCTCTTTTATATTTGGACATAATAATTTAGTCGGATTCAGCAAATATATATATTTATATATATATATATATATATATATATAAAATATCCAGCAAATCTTCCTTATTCTTTGGTTTGATGTAAAACGGATATTTGTCACTAGTCACGGTCGTAGTGTGTTTTATGGGGTTTATTCCACTGTTGAGTATATACATATGAGTGAAGTCTCACATAAAGTAATAATAAGAAGAATGAGTGGTTAATATAATATAGTTTAGCTCATCTATATATATAAAAAACCGAAGCCTTTACTAGCTCCACAATTTTCCACATCAGCTTTTTTTTTTTTTTTAAATATGGTTTTTTTCTTTTTATTAAATATATATATATATATATATATATATATATATATATATTTATAGTCTCCATCTATTAATAATCTCTTTTAAAAGCAACTTTAAGTTTTTCTATCGACCTCTCTCTCTCACACAATGGCTGACACCAATGACAATGCCACTGCCACCGCCACCATGATAGCGCCACCGCCTCAGGAAAACATCACGGCTGCAGCTGCTGCTCCGCTATCGCCGCCGCCACAAGAAATCCATGTTCCAAAGACGGAGATGAAACGTTGGGTGACGAAGAAGACGATGAGCCTTTGGAGGATACAGCTACAGCAAGACAAAGTCGCCGTCGAACTCAATGTCGAGGCCTTGACCATCGACAACACCAAAATGCTCACATCACTGTGGCACCATCAATCTCTCACATCACCAAGATTTGAATTTCTTTATTTGCCTGATTCTAATTAGGGTTTCGACAAGATTTGAATTTCTTTATTTGCCTGATCCTAATTAGGGTTTCAATTAACTCAATACCTTTGCTGCTACTTTTTGTTAAAATATAATAAAGTACCAATTTCGATTATAGTTTGAGATCCTTATTTGAATTTCTTTATTTGCTTGATCCTAATAAGGGTTTCGATCAACTCAATACCTTTGCTGCTACTTTTGGTTAAAATATAATAAAGTACTGATTTTGATTATAGTTTGAGATTCTAATTAGGGTTTTGAATCTTTATCATTGATATTAATTTTTGTTTTGATGCTTATACAATGTGGTAAGAGATATAGTGTTCTATAGTTTCAATTCCTATTATTATGTTACTTGGAACATGAATGCAAAAACACACTTGTATAGTTTAATCTGTCAAAAGAACTGCTGAAGGATTTATAAATTGAGATGAAATTCCAGAAGCCAAGTAAAATTCAAGCTATTAGTTTGCCCATGATTTTGACTCCTCCCCATAAGGATTTGATAGCCTAGGTGCATAATGGTTTTTCTGTCAATTTAAGGATTTCGTTTTTAATTAGGTTTTCCTGTCAATTTAGGGATTTCAATTCCTAATCCCTTTTTCTCTCTATTCATTTTTGTTGAAGTCAGGGAAACACTCATAGAAAATTAAATGCTACAGGTTTTGTAAGAAAGTGGAGATAGTATTGAAGAGGCTCCCAACCGTCAAAATCTGACAACAATCCTATAGGTTTTGTTTTACCTTCAAGTTTTGCTTTATTTTGCTATCTAGGTTTTTTAGCACATCTGATTTAGCTTAGCTTAATTGTATGTTTGATTAAATAATTATTTGGGCACCTAAAACGTCAGCCTTCTTTGTCTCCACTCAATCCCCTATTTTTTTTTTTTCAAACCTTCATGTTTATTTTTGTGTTGTTCCTTCCTTGCAACAACAAAGCAGGTTTCATTCTTAATTTTTGTTCTTCCATTGAATTTTATTTAGATTTAATATTCCTAATTAATTTCTGCTTTTTTATTGCCTTTCTCTTCAGTCTTTTCCTCCATTCTAATCAAGGTTAAAGGTATGGTATTCGTTTGCCTCTGTACTAAATTTCTGAATTTTTTTTAGTATAGAGTTAACTATTTGTCTATGTAGATCTAATTTCTAAATATTGTAGTGTTCTCTTTACATTTAAAGAACTCATGAAACTCAATTGGAATTGATACTTATCATGTATAAATAAATTTTTTTTTTTGAATTTTTAGTAATTAATAATTGCATTGGTATGCTGTTAAGACACACAATCCAAATAAAATTGTAAAAGTGTCATGAAGGTTGGTTCAATTTTACTCTATTTTAATGATCATGTTGATTATATGTGTGCTTTACCTATAAACAATTGCATTTTTGTATCTTCTGGAGTTTTATTTTTATAGACTTAACTTGAATGTTTTAAAGCTAGAACTGACATGAACACATTAACCATCCTACCCCAGGAGGCAGATTTCATAATAGCTGAATCTCCAAGTTCTAAGTCTTTTAACTATGAAATCTTAAGAAGTGACCAGGAACACAAGGAAAGCCCTGAAACAACAAACATATATGAATGGTAGTATTTAAAACATGAGCATTAAGAACCTTGGTTCTCAAATCTTCTTATTTATACCAGGTTAACTTGATTAACAATACTGGGGATTATGACATGTTCTAATTCTGCACCTAATTACATACACATTTGTGGGAGTTTTTTTTTAATATCATTATTGGTTTGTTTAAGTTTAATCTAAATTGTATATGTAATACTATGG
This sequence comes from Quercus lobata, assembly GCF_001633185.2. Taxonomy (NCBI): domain Eukaryota; kingdom Viridiplantae; phylum Streptophyta; class Magnoliopsida; order Fagales; family Fagaceae; genus Quercus; species Quercus lobata. Next base: position 84,110,523 of record NC_044905.1, read on the forward strand.
CTCCATTTGGATTTTGAAGTATTATACCTTATTACCAGAAGTATTTGCTATATAAAATGCAAAAACTGCATGTATTGCTCAAACTTATGCTTTAAATTTAATTTTTACTCTTCAACTTGCTTTACTTTTGTAAATTAAAGGGTTTAGGAGTTTATCTAACAAACTAAGTCTTGAATCTAAATATTCAGAGGATAATTGATTTTCACAGCAAGTAGGACTTCATTTCTGATTGTAGTTGCTGTTGGATTCATATGTTATTTGTACTGCTCATTTTGCATATATGTTCATCAAATTTTCACTTGCTTTGAACTTCACCAATCCCAAAACAAAGAGAGAAGGAATGAAAATTCCACTGACATGAGCACTAGCCTAAGCACCATCTTTACCGGTTACAACTCCAACTCCCAATTCAATATCACAAATTCTGCCAACACAGATGGAATGATATCAAAATTTGATTGATCCAGATAGGCTTTTCACTTTTTTATGATGGGTTTTACTTGGTTTTGTATTTTGTATTATGCATAATTGGTTGTTGTACATTTGGTTGGAGTCAGTGATATGCTATTGTTATGATGAATATTTGTGCATAGTACTTTCAAATGATCATCTAAACAACATTTACAAGCAATAAAATTTTAGTGTTTAAACAATTTATAATTAGCGCATGATAGAAAACATTATTCTAACAGTAAAACTCTAGCATTACTTCTTTTGTTTTCTTTTTATTTTATTATAGATTAAAAGTTCTGCTTTTAAACATAATTGTCGTTGAACTGTTCATGTTCTTTTCCCAGTTAATTGAAGTACTTTTATTAATTTATTGTCAATATTCCTTCCCAAATTCACATGTCAATTGTCAAATAATTGTACATTGTATGCATGACTATATTTGAGGAATACTATATGAAAGTTCAAATAGTGTAAAAACACCCTTGAACGTTTAGACCCCCAAGTTACAAATTAACCAATTCAAGCTTTATGCCAAACAACTAATGTGCGGAAAATGAACAAAAGCTATAATATAGAATTGGAAAAACTATCTAAGTCAAATTAAAATCACAACCCACAGCAGATGATAAAAGGCAAAGATAAAAGGGCAGGAAGATGCAAACACAAAGACAACACGCGATGTGTTATCAAAGAGGAAACCGAAGCCCTCAGCGTAAAACCTCTCCGCCACCCTCCAAGCGGTAAACAATCCACTAGAAAATGTAGTTGGGATACATGGACAGCAATAGACCCTCCAAGCCTAATCTACCCAGTGTACCTAAGCCCTCCAAGCTTCTTGCTCCAACAAGGTTGCGCCGAACCTTTTTCTTTTCTAGCTTCCCGAATTCCGCTACTTGACCATAGCATTAACCAATGTAGATTGGTTCCTTCCTAACTACTTCCCAGAACACCAAACAGCCCTCTCACAGTAATGAATATGGTGAGAACAAGGTTTTGGTAAAATGCCTCTCAAGGGTTTGACAATGGAGAAGAAGAGAGTTGAGGAATTTGAAGACACTCTAATGTATAGATTGTAGGTGAATCAATCTTATTTTACTCTAGGGTTTCTCTCTCAAAATTCTCTCTGGAAGCTCTCTCTAATTTGTGGGTATAAGGGGTATTTATACTAAGGTGAGAGGAGAGTGTGAAACGTCAGGTTTTTCAAAACAGGGGTGGCTCGCGGCTTGGCCTCTCGACTTGACTGAGTCGCGAGATAACTGTATGGTCAGTTGTCCTGTTTTGTCCTGTAGTGCTCTAGCTAGCATGACTGTTCACCTTTTGGCATGCTTGGCACGTGTGCTGCATCTGGCAGCTTGCAGCCGCGAGTCACCAGTGAGATCAAGCCGCGAGTCTCTGTTTTCTTGCACACTCTTGAGCAATCAACACTCTATCTTACTCACTACCCTTACAACAAAACCCACCTAGATACAGGGTTACTCAATGCTGGAATACAAACAAATTTGGCACGGAATAAAGCCAATAAGATGGTTGATTAAATTCAACCTTACAATCTCCCCCTTTGGCTATTCCGTGACAAAACCCTAAAACAGACTCTAGACTTAACATGTGAGTTGGGAATAGTTGAGCAAAACTCATTCACACCTAACTCTAGAAACTGTGAAGCACTTGAATCATAAGAACATGAAACTCCTGAAACATAACAATACACTATGATCATTGTATGCAGAAAAGCATGAAATGCATATGAAACAAGCTTAAAGTGATTAAGCAAAGATGAAGAGAAGAACCAACTCGTGGCTTGATCAAACAGGTAACCACTACAAGGTAGTGATCACAGTGCTCATTCACACTTGGAATGAACACTTGAACATACAGGTTAACAAGAACAATGCAAGTTACTTGTATGCCCAACACTCAACCAATGCATAATACACTAAGTATATGCATCTAGGAACAATCCTACAAGGGCACAAGAGTGACAGTACTTAAAAGAAAATGCAAGACATTTAGATAGAAGTACTGATTTAAACAAAGCATAAAAGGCTACATAAAGCATGGTACAAACCATAAAGCCTACAAATATGCATAAAAACATAACTCTAAAAACTTACAAAACCAACATGGGTACAAAATACAATATATACTGAAAAACATCAACAATATATATAAAGAGTAAACCAAGTTTATAAGTTATGAGTTAGAAACAAAAATATATCAAAACCACAATGTATCAAACCCATAGTAACACAAAATATCCAAAAACATAAACCAATAAATTTAAAGGATAAGTCTTAAAACAAAAGTATGTGTGTACTCCCCCTATTACTATGCACACTTCCCTTTGAGCTTTCTCCCCCTTACTGAATGCTTTCCCCCTTTTTGGCACGAATAGCTAAAGGCTATCATCCAACTTCTGTTGAATAGCTTCTAGCTGATTCTCCATGGTCTTGAGTCGCATTTGAACATGGTTATTGGTGGAGTAGAGAAGTGTCACCATCTCATCAATGCGTTTATGTATATTTGCAAGCAAACTACCCACTCTATCAGTTTGAGGATCAGTCTGTGCTTGCGGAATGCTAGCTTGTGGAACTTCAGGGATGACACGCGAAGTAGGTGTGGTATGTACAGGTGTCTCTAACTCAGAAGCAGATGGAGTAACCGGAGAGATGTGTGCACTCTTTGTTGTTTTAGAGGAGTGACTTCTGCTGGCTTGAAGAGTGTACATGGAAATTGGACACTGACGGGTCAACATTTTTCCATATGAGGGAGGAACAATGCCTTCACGAAGTATGAACTTCATGATAAGACTGCAAAATGGAATACATCCTCGAGCTGCAGTTCGAGTCTCGGTCTTCCTCATGGTTTGAAAGATATGAGCACAGATATCAATGGGGGCTCCTGTAATAAGATCACAAAGGAATTGAGCTCTCCCAAGATTTATGAAGGTAGTGTTGGACAGTGGGTAGAGATTAGAGAACATGATCAACTTTAGTGTGGTCAGCTCTGGTGCAAACTTTGCAGTGCTGATGGATGTGCTTGTATTGGATACTTCATGATCAAATCCTAGAACTTGTATAATGTCTTGAATATCTGGAGTTCGATCATCGTACGGAGTTAGATCCACATTCTAAGGTCTAGTGATGCAGAGAATATCGGCGATGGAGTTCGGGGAAATGCCAAATTCCTTTCCTCTGACCCAGAAAATTAGTTCAACTCCAAGATCACTTGCATTAGAGTAGCATTCCTTAACCAGTTCATCCATTGGATCGACAAAATTCCCAAATAAGTTTGCCCAATCTCGCGGCTCAAAGATTCGAGGGATAAAAGTGGTCCCTAAGGTGTCAAACTCAACCACCTGTTCCACTATAGGAGTTGACTTGTCAAAGATGTTTGAGTAGATGTGTGAGGTAAGCAGGGTTCTAAACCTCTCCAAATGGGAGTCTTGAGATGATTGAGATGAGAGTTAAGTCCTTTTAGCAACTGGGGTTGCTAGATCATCAACAACAATGTCTTTGCCCTTGGAGGATCGATGAGACATCTGCAAAAGAATAGGCACACAGCAAAGAACCAAAAACAACACCACACAAGATAAATATCAACATGATTAGATGCAAATAAGAGTGTAAACCAGAGATTTTATACACCAATACAAACTTAAGACAGGTAAGACCCAAACAAAACCACAATCAATACTAAAGTGCACAATGAGTCAGGTGCAACAAAATGGTGAAAGTGCAATAAAGCATAAAGAAACACAAATTTAGAAATAACTGTCAATGAGATAGTCTACCATGACCATGATATGCACAAATTGACAACATTCGAACATTAAGAATGGATAGCATAAAAAAGACCACATAAGATAGGAACAGGCATAAAATATCAAAATGAAAGATCAGTGGAAACCACAAACACCCAAAATAGAGCACATGGCAGTGAGACATAACATTCAGAAAATGAAGTGTTTTAAAGAGATACTTTCAAGATGCAATCACACACATGTTATGTCATCATAAAAACACAGTAATATGAGATAAGTAATCTAATGCCGCAAGCATACTTCAACACACATACAAATGAATGGAGCAAGTCACAAAAAGTACCAAACCCATTTATCAAAAGAGTTTGAAAATCAACAACAGGCAAATAACAGAACAAAGAAAAAGCACAGTGTGACCAACAATATGAAAACGGATGAAAGCAACAACAAACACAACCAGCCATACCCAACAAAGAAAGAGAAGAATGTTTCGAATATAGTATCTTCTCAAATGGCAAGAAAAACATTCATTAAACAGAGAATATGAGATGAGGAAAATAAGACCCATACCTTTTCTTGATGATTTTGAGAAGAAATGAAGCAATAATGGAGTTGGAAGTGGGTAATACGGTGTGTTTGAGAAGTTTCAGAAAGAAAAGACAATGATCAGTCACAATAAGTTCGAGGGGAAACTGAAAAAGATTTAAACACTGCCCCTATTTTTTTTGCCAAACACGCGTTTTTCGCGACTGAAATAAGTCGCCAACAAGTCGCCAGGTCAAGCCGCCAAAACACTCAAAGACAAAATTTTGAAAAAATTTTCTAAATGTTTTTCACGACTGGAAGGTCTACCCGCGAGGGAGTCGCGAGCTGAGCTACGAAAATTTCTGTGTAACTCTTGCGATTGGACCCTCCACTTGCGAACAAGTCGCCAAAACTGACCCGCGAGTTCACGACTGTGGCATGCGATTGGACTTACCCATGACTGAGTCGCCAAAACAGGGCAAAAGTGATTTTTGAAATTTTTCAGTTTTCAAAAATCTTTTTATGGTTGAATCAACAAAGATTGAGCATGTGAAAACACATTTCATCAAGTACAATTACACAAATGAATATGGTATTTATTGAACATAGACTTGTGTGTTGTGTGTGGATATCAACAATGAGATAGTTCTTAGTCTAATGTGAAACTTTAATGATCAATTCAACCAAGGCATACACAATTAGCACTAGATCATGTGACCCATCTAAATTATAGAAATATGCATATATGACTTCCCACAAAACTTGATAACATAACTTGGAGCTTTACATTTGACTCCACTTTCAATCATAACAATTGGTCTTTTTGATCCTTTTGAGACAATCACCTTTCATTGTGAGAGTGATATTTGATATTTCACTTTAATGATCTAGCCTTTGGCTTTTTGAATAAACATTCACTTTAATTTTTGGTCACTTTCCATTTTTCCTAGTCGAATACTAGTATGTGCGACAGGATTTTACAGCTCAATATCTCTTTTCATTTGGAGATTTACATTTGGTGAGCTCTTTTTAGCAAAAACAAAAATAAAGAGTGGGAAGATATATAAACACAAGTCTATGCATGTCTCAAGATCATCATAACCATTCACTAATCATTCATGACAAGTTTGAAGATCTATTTACAAAAATCACATAGATTTCAAGATTTCTCCTACAGTGATAAGAGTGCAAAGAAACAAGTTATGCTCGAAAATGCACAAAGCCATTAGCACAAAGGTATAAGGCAAAAAAAGTTTTGAGACAAAACTCAACAATGTCAATCAAACTTTTTGATTTTCTAATTTTTATGTGATTTTTGGATTTTTGACACATAAGAAGAAAAAGATTGATCAAAAATAAAAAGAAAACCAAAAGTATGCACAAATAGATAAACAAACAACCATCAACATAAACACTAAGCAAACACTCAAACACCGTCACAAAGCATAGGAAGAATTAATGCATGGACATGTTGTAATGCTTATGCATGAGTACCCTTTTTCACCCACATGTCACTTGCGTTTGGGGTGATTTCCTTATAGGATTGGGTACGGAAGTTAGGGCTTTCAAACCTTCGTGTGAAGCTTTCCAAGCAGTTGGTGAATGCACCAATCATCTTCATCACGTTCACCATTCCAGGATCACCGTTTTGATCTTTTGATGGTTCACCAGCCCAATTTCTTCTATCATATCTAGGTCGTCGTGACCTTTGAGGAGTTGCACTATTCTTTGCTCGCAGCTTTTGACAATTTGGTCGAGTATGCCCTTGAAGTCCGCAATGATGACACACATAATTTGATCTAGGACCTCTTTGTGGTCGTGGACGAGACTTGGCTTGGGATTCAGACCTGCCCACAGATTGATTACGTGAATTCAACAACTGTTCGTTCCCCACATTTCTCTTCTCTTCTATCTTGGGCTTCTCAGCAGTAGGACCAACATCAGCTGATTCTTTGGCTTTTATAAACTTCATTTCTTTAGTGACATTTCCAGATGAGCTATTTCCTCTGGTATATCCCAATCTGGATTTGTCTGAAAAGCTCTTTTGAGATGAAATAACATCATCTAGCTTCTTGGTGGTGACCCTCTCTATTTTAGCATTTGCTTGCACAACCTCTTACTCAAGAAATCTCACTTTTGTGTAAGCTTCTGACAGCTCACCGTTCAGTATTTCTATCTCACATTTGGCTTCCCTATATCGAATTAGGAGACTTTTATATTCCTCCTCTGCCTTCTTCATTTTTCTCACAGCTACCTTGGCCACCCTTGTGTACTCACCCGACTTCTCTAGGAGTGAGTTATAATTCTCTTGAAGATTGGCTGTGCTTTCATCTTCTTCAGCATCTGATTCTTCAACAACTCCCAGTGATTCTTCATCACTATGTTCTCCAAGGTCTCGTACAAGCAGATTCAACTCGTCTGAAGACTCAACATGGGCAATAGTCATAAAAGCTGAATAGTTCCCCTCTCCATCACAACTTTCTTCAGAATCTGAGGCGGATGAATCCGAGTCACTCAATGTCGTGGCATACACTTTGCCTTTCGATTTCAAATAATTCGGACATTCTTTCTTAAAGTGTCCATACCCGTTACATTCGAAACAAGTGACACCTTGTGTAGATTGGAATTCTTTTCCATCTTTTTTTTTTGAATTCCCTTTTCTCCCTTCTTGAACTTTGGAATTTTTCTTTATCACCAAATTTGCCATTATTTTTGAATTTCAAGAACTTTCAGAAATTTTTTACAAGGTATGCAACATCTTTGTCAACTACATCTTCTCCCGATGAGTCATGGTCTTCCACCTTCTCATTAATGGTCTTAAGAGCAAGAGATTTACTCTTCCGTTGATTGGGCAGTGATATCTCATAAGTCTGAAGAGAACCAACCAGCTCCTGGGCTTTGATGTCATCAAGGTCCTTGCTCTCTTCAATCGCTGTCACTTTAGCATGAAAACTTTCCGGCAATGATCGAAGGATCTTCCTTACAATTTTAGAATCCTCCGTTTTCTCTCCCAAATTGAACTTGCTTTACAATCACCTCATTCAGCTTGCTATAGAAAGAGTCAAAGGACTCATCCTCACTCATTTTTAACTCCTCAAACCGAGTGGTTAGCATCTGCAGCTTTGTGTCTTTTACTTTCTTCGTGCCTTCGTAAGTGGTCCCCAATATCTCCCATGCTTCTTTAGCAACGGTAATGTGAGAGATCCTATGAAATTCATCTGGAGACACACCACAGAAAATAGTATTAAGTGCTTTACTATTAGCATTAGATGCAGCGAGTGCTGCCTTATCTCATGTGGATTTGGCTTCCTCAGGCCTGGTCCAACCTATATCAACAGCATCCCAAACTAATTCATCAATGGAACATAGAAATGCTCTCATGCGAACCTTCCAAAAAGCATAATTACTACCATCAAAATATGGAGGTGCATTTAGAGATTGAGACCGATCCATCTCAATAGGGAGTCAAGGATCACACTATGGTAATAAAACCACTAGAAGTGTACTCACTCTGATACCAATTGAAAGTTCAACTAGTGTAAAAACAACCTTGAATGTTTAGACCCCCAATTTACAAATTAACCAATTCAAGTTTTATGTCAAACAACTAGTGTGTGGAAAATGAACAAAAACTATAATATAGAATTGGAAAAACTATCTAAGCCAAATTAAAATCACAACCCACAGCAAATGATAAAAGGAAAAGATAAAAGGGAAGGAAGATGCAAACACAAAGACAACACGTAATGTGTTATCGAAGAGGAAACCGAAGCCCTCGGCGTAAAACCTCTCCGCCACCCTCCAAGCGGTAAACAATCCACTAGAAAATGTAGTTGGGATACATGAAGCATGAAGTTCATGTCCTGGGGAAGAAGAAGAACAATGTTCTTCCGAAAAATAATGAAAAACAAACCCATTTTTTAAACTCGAAATTTTAAACTGAAAAAACTTTTTTTTTCTTAATTTAATTAAATTAATGTTTATTTATTTATTTATTTTAAAATTTCTGACTTGGATTTTGTTTAGACAGTAGTACCATTTTTCATTCTAACTATCCAAATTAAAAGAAAAAAAAAAAAAAAAAAACCCTTAGAGCCTTTTGACTTGGGCTGATACTCATAACTCGGGTATTTGTTTGAATATATCGGGCCTAATAAAGAAAACCTCCCAAATGGTAACGGACCGAATTTCCCCAAAATTCCAATTCGGTGCCCCAAACCCCTAATTTCCTAATCAAACAAATTCCCGTCGAAACTACCTATCGCCGTCACCTTCGCCCTCGCATTCGCAGGTATGAATTTCTCTTTCAAAAGACATTTGTTTGCAATGTGAAAATTCAATATCTGTTTATCTTTAGTTCTATTATTTATCAAACATTTCTTATTCATACATGGAATCCTAATTTCATTACATTTCAATGGACTTACTATTTCAATTAAATTTTTGATGGATTTTTTTTTCTTTTGTATTGCTTGTATTTTCTGGTACGTGTTGCTTTGTGACACCATTTCCGGAAAATCCACAAAAGGGGCAGAAGAAAAGGAGTCACTTTTATTAAAGGACAATTTTGTTTGTTTGCCAAAATGAAAGGAAGTACAATCAAATTTTTGAAACTTAACTGAACCTAAATGACTTTGAGATGCTAACAACTAAAGATGAGATAAGGATGGATGACTAAGACAAGCATGCCATAGATTAAGTGAGGAGGTGGCAGTGGTAGCAGCTGCTGAAACAACTTGTGAAGGAATCTTCAAGTCATGAACCTCAAACATGCAACCAACCTTACAGCCTGTCCCAAGCATTTGACCCATCCGAGGATCTTGCACATCCACACCATGATTAGTAAATAGAAGATCTACACCTAATTCACAAAGTTGACAAACAGAAAGCAAATTGAGGGATAACTTTGGAATATGAAAAGTGTCACTAAAGGATAAACAAGGAAAATAGATTGTTCCTTTATGACTAACAGGTATAGGAGTTTTGTTAGCAGTGTAAATGGTGATTAGATGTTCTAAGGGTGCCTTATCAAAAAATTAGGATTCATCAGGAGGCATATGGTTACAACATGCAGTATCAAAAAACCAAGGTTTTTTACCCGAGGTGATAGAAAGGGCAATGGAAGTGCGAGGTAAAACCTGTTGAACAACTACCTCAATATCAATCGTAGTAAGTGAGGAAGCCAAAGATGGACTTGTAGGAACTAATGGATCTAAAGGACATACAGTAGCTGCCCGAGGAAGAGAAGCTTTATTCTGCTCTTGCACAAATTTTTGCAGTTTGCTATAAACAGAAATGTCATGGTCTTTGGGACGATAAAACTTGCAGCGAGTACCTTTGGAAGACTAAAAGGGCGAACACCCAGAGTTTATTCGTGGAGCAGCAGTGAATGCAGCAATGGGAGACTGTGGAGAGGGTGTAGCCAATACATGATCAGATGATGACATGTGATGAGTAGACCGACGGTTCTTCTCAGAAATAAGCTCCTTGACTGCGGCATCAAGAGAAGGAGTAGGAGACCGACTAAGCATAGAAGCCCTAGTAGGCTCAAAATCCTCACGTAAACCCATCATGAAATGCATAAATTTATGGGGATCTCGATATTTGACAAAGAGCTCAATGTCCTTAGAACACACTAGTGGAGGATCTGTAGCAGAGAGTTGTTCCCACATAGTAGAAGTCTAAGAATAAAAATCAGAAATAGATTGACCTGCCTCTTGGCGCATTTGATAAAGTTTTGATTCAATGTGGAACTCCAAACTTGAATCATTAGTATAATTATAGCGATCAGCCAAAAATTTCCAAACAATCTCAGCAGTCTCAAGACGTGGAAGAAGATTATGAATGGAGGGAATAGAGGTATTGATAAACCAAGACAAGATCTTACTATGAATACTCTCCCATTCCTCTAGGCGTTCTACATAATCATCTATTGTAACAGCAGTCTTGGAAGACTCTTCAGCAGTTGTGGCTTTGGACTTAGGGTTTGGTACTGGCTTAGGAATTGAACCAGTCATATATCTTCACAGTTTATGACCCTTGAGAAAGATAGTCATAGTCTGAGACTATGCATGATAGCTAGTAGGACCATCTAACATAATGGTGATAGGACGTATGATATTTCGTTCATTTTGTTAAGCCATAATGAAGAAAATGACCAAAAAATGAGATTTAGAGACCTCAAATGCAGAAACGGAGCCAAAAATCGAAATCTACGTGAAAAACTGAGCAAGACAGGACCTGTTGAAAAATTTTGACTTTTGGTCAAAGTCAATGGTCAACAGTTTGGTCAAAGTCAACAACTCGGTCAATGGCTCAAGATGCTGACATGTGCTGATGTGGCAGTGCATGAAACAGAGCAAACGCGTGAGAAGCGTGTGAAGGCCCTATTCCTGGCGTGTGTGAGAGATGGACGGTACGTGGCAACGCGTGGAGCGCGTGCTCGAGAGGTAGAAACTTCAACCGGCGCATAGGGGCACTTGTAAGGTGGTTTCTAGCAACTCTTTATTGGGTTTTGCTTGAGATTGGAAGATCTATCAATATGTGCCTTGACTTTGGTAGTTTGATCAATAAAACTGACGAAATCTAAGTGTTTTAGGGGCTATGGGCATGACCGCAGTGACTCTCTTTTGACAGTGACTACTAGATGAAGGCGAGGGCAGCAGGAGAATGCTGGAGATGTCCACAGGAACTAGGAAGTCAGAGGAATGGCTCTGATACCATGTTAACAATATAAAGTGAGAGAGAAAGACTGAATAATCTGTATATTGATGTAAATATAATAATGTACAATAGAGAGTTTTATATAGGCTAAGTATGTGTGTAGTACAAGTAATAGGAGTAAACCACAAGTACAATATACTGGGCTAAGCCCAATGGGCTAAACTAGTCTAAGCTATACACTAACAATCCTTATTACAATTAAAGTTTTGTATGCTCAAAATATATAATTTAAAATTGTTAGAATTTCATTATTTTATGAGTTTAACAAAAACCAACATAAGTTCTCTCTAAAGGTTTATTTAAGTTCTAAAAATCATTAACTTAGAATTATAATTGAAATTTTGACTATGAAAAAATTACAATATGATTTATTCATACGTAAAAAGAACCTAATAACAAAAACAACATAATGGATATTCTATCTTTCTACGAGTTTCTAGTATTACATGAGTGACTTTCTAAATTTTTATAAGAATTTCTATACAAAAGTTAAACCATGGTGAAGTTCGATCTTTGTCCCTACTACACAACCATTTACCTTATAGACAAAGTTTGACAACAAACTTGGTTGTAATCTAAGATTATAATTCCACTCAATATCTTTTTATTAGATGTGAACTTTGACAAATACACAATTGGATTACATTTTCTTTTTATCCTCCATGCTTTCAAAATTTTAAGAAGATCATAGAATAATGGCTATGTCACCAATCATATGTTTAAATTTCAAGTTTCTATAGTATAAAATTATGCTTAAAAAATAAGTTTATAGTTTGAATGGGTTGATAGGCCAAAAATGAATTGACCTCTTATGATGAATTAACCAATTAATTTAGCCAAGTGAATTAATTAAGTTAATTAACATGCAAACGCATGGTAGTACAAACAAATCACCAATAAACTAAGTATGCAACGGAAAATAAAAAATACGGTGATTTGTTTACGAATAAGGAAAACCAACACAGCAAAAACCCCACTGGGTGATTTTAAGGTCATCACTTTGAAATTCCACTATTATCACAACAAGTGGTTACAAGTAAAGGAATCCTAGTACCTTATACCAACCTATAGTTGAACCCTTACCCCAATACCCAATTGGGCTTGTTCTGTAGTGACAATTTCTCCTTTTGATGCACGACTCCTAAGTACGTGACTAACCAATTGCGCAGATCCCAGTACGCGACTTCAATCACCAACTAGAGAAGGTTGTTGGCTGCAAATTTCTTCAATTCATCCCAACGATGAAGATTAAGAAGATGCTTGGTCACAAAACCTTATGGTGCATAAATACGGCAACTTCCTCACAAGAAAGATGAACTAGGGCAACTTTTGTCTCTGATCACAATTTGCTTAAACAAACTTTACTCAACACTTGTGCAACTTGTGAACACTTTGACGACCCTTAAAATAATCCTTTTATATGTTTAAGGTTATGAGAAAAGAAGGTACAAACACATAATCACAGATTAGAGTCAAAACTGAACTGGAATTCTGTTTTTCATAAACCTCGACAGATACCCTATCTGTCGAGCTGCTGTCGAGCCACGGGGCTGAACAGCTCTACAGGTCTCGATAGATAGCTTGCTGTCGAGCTAGCTGTCGAGCTTTAATGAACAACACTTCTTCAGCTTGAATCTTGGACAGACTTGCATGGCTTTAACACTAGATCTTAAAACACAGTTTCTTGAAGTATTAAACACATTGTAGATTTACCCAATTACAAGTAAAGTGTGTTTTGTCAAAAGATTAGCCAATTACATAAAATAGTGACATATATTTCTAATGAGTAAATCACATATTTCCTAACAATCTCTCCCTTTGGCAATCCATAACAAAACCATAATAAACAAATAAACATATGAGAGAAGTCATGAATCACTCAACTCATATTCACTTGTTAAATACAATAAAATCTATCCTAACACAAACTTTTGAAAAACTTTGGAAGAAGAGAGTTTATAGCAAGTAGACTTTGACAATCTGTATTTCTGAAACACTTTAAACAAAACTCATCAAGGCATCTTTGTGTGAAACATAAATAATAAATTGCATACAAGTAATAAGAACCATGTGTATAAAGAAAGAAAAGAAACAACACATGCAAGGATAGGTGAAAGAAACATACATCCTTATATATAAAGAAAATAAGTACAATGTATGTCAAAAATAATCACAAGAAAAAATGTATCTAAAATAAAGAAAAGAAAGAGATACATGTAATCCTCACTACATCCCTCATAATATCAACACTCCTCCTAACAAGTGTCCTATACTAACTCTCCCCCTAAGAATGACTACTCTCATATCCAAAACTACTCCCCCTTTTTGTCACAAGTGACAAAAGGTAAGAGTTAAGTAGACATTTCATTGATAGAGCTAGCATCTCCTCCATTATCATCATCAGAAGCATCATTGCCATCACTATCATCATCATCCTCATCCTCAGAATTAGAAGCCACTGGAGGAGGTGGTGGAGGAGAAGTCTCAGGAGAATAGCCACCCATGATCGCCTGTCGCCATGCAATATGATCGACACAAACGTTCACCCAATACAGGTCTGTAAAGAGTGTATCAAGGCGAGCATCCATGCGCTACAGCTGCACCATGATGTCTCCAAGTGACACATCGCTTGTAGAAGAGGAAGGAGCAGATGTGGATGGAGCAAAATGAGATGGAGTTGAACGGAAGGGAGGAGTTACAAAATCCGACTGCTGTGACCTAAACTACGCCTCGCTACATTTAACGGTAGCAGTGTCTATGGCACACATGATAGAAAAGTGGTCGGAAGAGGGAAAAGGAACAGAAAAATGGCATAAAATCCGCGTGATAGCCGAAGGGAAAATGAGCTTATCACGGGTAGTCGTATCCCTAAACACATCTATAATAGAAAGAATAAAATGTGAAGGAAAATCTATAATGAGGTGCTCTAACAAGGAAAGCAAAAATCGAGCACGAGGCTCTGTGATGGAGTTATAGTGAGAGAGTGGGTGTAAAACAAAAGTCATTACCATGTTCATGAATCTAGGACTTTTAGCAAAGGTCTTACATGGTGTAAACTGACGATCACCCCAAATAGAAGGGTGCTCGCAGAAAGTAGACATCATCTTGTCTTTGGACACAGTCCTCAGATGCTCACATCCAGGGTAGTTAGGATGCTCTACCCTCGGAACATGGAGCACATCGGATACCAACTCCTGTGTGACAACAATGCGCGTACCTCAAACACGAGTAGAAAAGAGAGGTACTAAGAATCAATTCCATGCATGTTGGAGTAAAACTCCTAAATCAGCACGGAAGGACATGTGACTAGGACGTCACATAATGACTCCCAGCCCCGATTGTGAATGACATCGAGTAGGTCAGTGTCGGTGAAGTCTGCCAAAATGACTCGGTGTTTCGAATGAACACCTCGTCGAGAAAAGTTCTCCGAGAAGTCCTTTCAAGCATCCTTATCACAGAACCGAATATGAGAAGGAGTAGGATCAAAAGAAGATGATGCCTCAGAACGAAGAGAGTTCCAGGACGGAGCTGACTTACGCTTAGGTGCCATAGACACAACTAACATAAATAGAAAAGAGAGGGAGAGAAAGAGACAATTAGAAAAGTCCCAAAGAAATTCAAATATAACAAGTAAGTTGAAAAGAGCATATGTATGCATGGGGAATGCATGAACATGTGATATGTAAAAGAAATTGCATCATGGGCTCAACCCAATCCAATCCTACCGGCACACAAACAGTTTAACATGTATAGCACAAAACTAAAAGCATGAAAATACAGTTATAATGCACATGGAATGCAATGTATGAGATTTTAAACTCATGTAAGGAAAAACCCATCCTAAATTTCAACAAACACTCATTAATTTTGAAAAACCCCCAAAATTTTTAAAAACCCTAAAACCTAGGTTTCAAAACATGAAAATGCATGTAAATGAGAGAAAAGAAACATACCAAGTGAAGAAAAAACTTGAAAAAGCTCGAAAAACACTTGGGAAGAAGATTTGGAGTGAGTGAGAGAGGTTTGGGAGGTGAAAAGACACTTCTGTCGAGAGAGAGATCAAGAAAAGTGAAAACCAGATCGTGCTTGTCCTTTATATAGATCCTCAATAATTCTCGATAGATAGAGATGTCGAGACATCTGTCGAGGAAGGAGTCTAGAAAAACAACGTCGACAAATGTAGCTATCAAGAAGGTGTCGAGGAATAAAGCAAAGACATAAGAATAGAAGCTCGATCGATCCACCAGCTATTGAGAAGCTACAAGGATCCAGGAACTTTCTTGATTGATCCACCTAGCTGTTGAGGATCTGTCGAGATTGCGATAAGAAACAGCTTAAGATCTCGACAGATAGCCAGGTGTCGAGGAGGTGTTGAGATTACTTAAAATCGATTTTTCAAGAAGGGAAAAACACAAATATGAATGCAATCAAGCATGCAACTCAATCAAGGATCCAATCAACATTTTAAGCTCTCAAAATCATCTCTCAACAATAGTTTTAAGCACAATGATCCCAAAAAAAACACACACACTAAACAAGTCTAACTAATTTTATATTTCAAAAAAAAGTTAAGACAGTTTAGTGAGTAAACATTAACACATGTAAAACCTTGTGATGGCTAAATCACATTGTACCTACACATGTATCAAGAGAGTAAAGAATATTGCGTGTTGTGTGTGAAAAATATCGCAAGATTGCATACGTGTATATAAGTTATGACGATTTGAGATATGAGAAAATCACTTTAACTCACACACAATCATAACTGTTTGATGGAAACTATCACTTTCAAGGTACATCCTATATCTCCTACGTCTCCTAGAATACACGCTTGCAATCATATTTAAAGCATTTTGATCTTTTTGCAATTTTATTTTTCTTTGCATATTTTTCTTTTTAAGTAAATCATGCATGGGCATATAAGAGAGAAAAAAGAAATACCCAATGATGTTAAGCATTTGACATTCCAATTTTGCTATGCCAGAACACACAAATGTCATTAACATTGCACTTGCTATGCCGAAGCATACAGATGTCATATCATGATTGGCAGGCAACAGTAGTGAGATGGTTATTTATGCCTTTCTCTTAGGATTTTCTAATCCTTCTCGTCAAAAAGAGTGATGCAAGTGTTAGTACAAGAAATCACTTAATCTTACTCATCACAAACAAGAGTCACAAAGCTTACTTGCTTAGTTGTGCATAGAAATGCTCATCTAAACTACAAGAGATACAAAGTTTAGAAAATTTTGTTTCAATGGCCATCCAAGGTATACAAGTACCAATGTACATAAACACACTGTTTTTGTATTTTTCTGATTTTTCAATTTTTTATTTTATTTTTATATCAAAAAAAAATATAAACAAAACTGAAAACAAACAAAAATAAGTTAAACAAAACAAAGTATAAAACTAGACTGACTCAAAACTTGAAAGCAAAACACAAAAGTAATGCACACACAAAAACAAGAAGAGAGAAAGAGAAAAGTGATAGAATCACTTGGAGCCCTTTTCCTTCCACGCCTTGGAAGAACCTTTCCTTTGAGTGAACCCTTGAACCGGCGGTGAGGGGGAAGAATTGAAACTGTTCAAGTTCGAAAGGAACATAATGGCTTTGAGAAGATCGCCAAGGGGAGTAAGAGAGGATTGAAGCTAATTCTAGCTTCTAGATGCTATCATGTTATTACTCTGTTGAGTGGCTAACCACTTATAGTAATTTGGTCGAGTATGGCCGGTAACTCCATAATGATGACAGAGATGCTGCTTCTTCTGTTTAGGCTTTTGAGAGTTAGCTTTTTTAGCCCTAAGGTTTTTAACTTCCTTCTTATCTTGCTTAGGGGGTGCTCCTAAGATAGATTTACCTTTATCTAAGTTCTCACTAGCTAAATCGGTTTTAACATTATTGTTCTCAATTTCAACATTATTGCTAGAAGGAACAAAAACAGTAGTACTAGTAGAAGCAATATTAGAAGAAGAGAAACCATACCCTAAACCTGTTCGATCAGAAGCAGATTTCTGAAGACTGAGCATCTTATTAAGCTTTGCACTTGAAGTCCTCTCTAATTGAGCTCTGACTTGAAACAGCTCTACTTCAAGCTTCTTGGTCTTCTCAGCCAAGAAATTGTTCTTGAACCTCAGTGTTCCAATAGTCTGATTAGTCTCATCAAATTTTGTGGAAAGCTCTTCACAATCAAGTTCCACATCACTGAGCTTCTTGGTGGTTAGCCTATAAAGTTTCTCATGTTTCTCAGAAATCTTGTATAATTTCTCATAGGCTGTATGGATATCATCTTGATCATCCATCTTCTCGAGCTTGGACTCCACCAATTCCTCTTCTTCATCCATATCTTCAACAATCCCATAAGTAGGATTGACAGTGGTAGTGAAGGCATTCAAGATTCTGCCATCCTCATTGTCGGAATCATTCTCAGGCTCAGTGTCACTTAAAGTAGCAGCAAGTGCCTTGCTCTTCCCATTGCTCTTGAGATATGTAGGACACTCTTGTTTCATGTGACCGAAGCCTTAACACCCCAAGCACTTAGGTCCTAAGGGAAAAGTGTACTGACCGCCATCCCTAGCATCCTTCTTCCTTTTGTCATGGCTCTTGAACTGAGAAGAACTGGATTGCCTACGGTCCTTGTCGAAGCCCTTCCCATTGGTATTCTTCATGAACTTCTTGAATTGCTTGGTTATGTAGGACTTCATCTTAGAATCCTCATCATCTGAAGATTCATCAGTGTTACTGCTCTTGGCCTTCAATGCCATACTCTTACCCTTACCCCATTTGCCAATTCTTGTTAACCCTAACTCATAGGTCTGTAAATTACCAACCAACTCTGTCAAAGGAATCCTATCAATATCCTTTGATTCCTCGATTGCCGTAATCTTAGCATAGAATCTCTCGAGCAGAAATCTGAGCACTTTCCTCACAATCTTAGGTTCAGGAATGGTTTCCCCAAGATTGAAGGTTGAGTTCACTATGTCCTTGAGCTTGACATAGAACTCATTAAACAAGTCATCTTCCTCCATCTTAATCTCTTCAAAGCTTGTAGTGAGCCTTTGAAGTTTCGAGTCCTTGACAGCTTTAGTTCCTTCATAGGTTGTCTAAAGGATGGTCCATGCCTCCTTAGCAGTTTCAATAGAGGATATCTTCTTGAACTCCTCATTGGTCCTCATTGGTGACTATACTGAATAAAGCATTTAATGCCCTGCTGTTGAAGTTTTCCGCCTTGATCTTGGCATCATCCGAATCGAACAGAGCTTCCTTTGGCTTGGTCTAGCCAATCTTTACAGCTTGCCACACCTTTTCATCTAGAGACTAACAAAAAGCTTTCATGGATACTTTCCAGTATGCATAGTTAATACTATCAAATAAAGGAGGTATAATTAATGACTGTCCTCTATCTATGACAAACAGGGATCAATGGATCAAACACAGCAAAGATTAACCCTAATCAGAGCGTGCCTACTCTGATACTACTTGATAGGCCAAAAACGAACTGACCCCTTGTGATGAATTAACTAATTAATTTAGCCAAGTGAATTAATTAACTTAATTAACATGCAAATGCATGCTAGCACAAACGAATCACCAATAAACTAAGTATGTAGCGAAAAATAAATAATACGGTGATTTGTTTATGAATGAGGAAAACCAACACGGCAAAAACCCCACCGGGTGATTTTAAGGTCACCACTCCCAAAATTCCACTATTATCACAACAAGTGGTTACAAGTAAAGGAGTTCCAGTACCTTATACCAACCTACAGTTAAACCCTTATCCCAATACCCAATTGGACTTGTTTTGTAGTGAGAGTTTCTCCTTTTGATGTACAGCTCCTAAGTATGTGACTAACCAATTGTGCGGATCCCAGTATGCGGCTTCAATCACCAACTAAAGAAGGTTGTTGGCTGCAAAGTACTTTAGTTCATCCCAATGATGAAGATCAAGAAGTTGCTTGGTCACAAAATCCTACGGTGCACAAACATAGCAACTTCTTCACAAGTAAGATGAACTAGGGCAAATTCTATCTCCGATCACAATTTGCTTAAACAAACTCTGGTCAACACTTATGCAACTTGTGAACACTTTGACAACCCTTAAAATAATCCTTTTATATGTCTAGGGTTGTGAGAAAAGAAGACTCAAACACATAATCACGGATTAGAGTTAAAACAGAACTGAAATTCTGTTTTTCATAAACCTTGACAGATACCTTATCTGTCGAGCTGCTGTGGAGCCATAGGGCTGAACATCTCTATAGGTCTCGATAGATAGCTAGCTGTTAAGCTTTAATGAACAACACTTCTTCAGCTTGAAGCTTGGACAAACTTGTATGACTTTAACACTTGATCTTGAAACACAGTTTCTTGAAGTATTAAACACATCCTAGATCTACCCAATTACAAGTAAAGTGCATTTTGTCAAAAGATTAGCCAATTACATAAAATAGTGACATATGTTCCTAATAAGTGAATCACATATGTCCTAACATGGGTAAATAACATCCAATTGACATTAAATTTGATATGTGTTAATAACATAAAAAATATATAATTCAATTATTAGATTTTCAAAATATGTAACCATGTTAATTTGTTTTAGTAAGAGTTGTAATTTTAGGCCACAATCAAATTTGTAGCCAAATTTTGTCCTTAACTTATATTGAACTTCATTAAAAGTGTAAAACCCATCCTCTAAACATAACAAACAACAATTACCTATCCTAAATGAGACCATTAATTCAAGTGCCCAACTAACCAAGTATCAATTCCTTGTTATTATCCATTAAACTGTTAGGAACTCTTAGGTAGCACTCACCCTTGAAAACCGGCTTGCAGGGGGAGGGTGCCCAAGAGCTTATAAACACATAGTTAAGTTTATACTAAATCCATGTGGGACACAAGGATCATAACATACCACCACCTTCCACAACCGATGTCCATGACTACTCAATCTAGCGACACTGATTCGATAGTAGTCTTTTCTCTTTTGGTGGCTCCACTCACCTATCAGTTATTTTAATCTAGCCTCTAGGTCATCCCTTCCAAGATTTGACCACAAAGCTGCAACTCATTTGATCCCATACTCAATGAGCTACACCCGATTACTTGAAGTGGTAGTTGGTTCTGATACCAAATGTTGGAACCTATGGGTAGAACTCACCCTTGAAAATTGGCTTGCAAGGATAGGGTGTCCAAGAGCTTATAAATACATAGTTAAGCTTATACTTAATCAATGTGGGACACAAGGATCATAACATAATCCTATTTATGATGAATCTATTCAAGGTTGAGTTACCATTATTGGTGATTCTCTTAAAAGGTTACTTGAGACAATGCCATGGTAAAAGGGTTTGCCAAGTTCTTACTTAACCTAACAAACACAATTGATATAATTCCATTCTCCATCAATTATCTAATGTACTTATGTCTTAGACTTATACGCATAGACTTTTCATTGTACACATTTATTGTAAGCTCTAGTCATGGTGGCCTCACTATTGTAGTACACCAAAATGGTTGGCATTGGTTGTGGCAACAACTTAATGAACTAATATCTAACACGTTTCTTAGCTATTTTAATTCTTTGTTTGCTCCTGCTAAGACTATTATCTCAAATTCCATGGTGGAGTGAGAAACACATGTTTGTGTGAGAGACCGCACCACCGGCCCCCTTTGTTTCAAGTTAGGCCAAACTCACATGAATGGGTAGAGTCATGTTGATGCCTCTCATAATGGATGTTCGACTGATTATATTTTCCTCCTTAGATCGAGGGTTTTATAATGAAGTCGCCACTTATTTTATTAAATGGAAAGATATGAAAACTGTATTAAAAAAAAAAATGTCATTTTATTAATTGAAAAATGTACATTGATTTGAATATAATGAAGGCTTTATATGGTTTTAGTCATAGATACAATCTAAGAAAAAATACATGGCTTTAGTCCTAATTACATACTAAAAAACCAAAAATTATATGGATAAGTATTAATCTAAGAACCCTTGATCTAAGTTAGAAGGCTAAGTGACAAATTTTGTGTTAGGCACCCTCCTTGTCTAGTGAAACTGGTCTTCTAGACTATGATGAACAATGTTATGGCACGTCATTCATACAAACAACTTATCATTCAATCAATTTTATGTTACTTATTTTAAAATAAAAGTGGCAAGTTATTTTCTTGAAATTTCATTGCGTCCATGATTTTATCTGGATTGAAATTCTAGTGATTGTGTGTGATTTGTAAAAACAAGCTACTTTTACTTTAATTGTTTCATGCTCTTATTTGGATTAAAACTAAATCCTAGTGATTGTGTGTGATTATTGTTTCAAATTAACCTGTTATCTCATGTGTTTGATATAAATTTAGGCTAAAGTACAAAGTACACCTTTGAAATTTGGGAGTATTTTGAAAAACAACACTATCATTTCAAAATTTGGATTTTGATACCTAACATCATATAAATTTTGATAAAATTAAGTAATAATTTAAGTTAACTAGTGTGTAGCCCCGTGCACATGCACGAGTATAATTAAAAATAATCACAATTATATAGTTTAAATTATAATTTTTTATTTTAAGAAGAAGTTCAAATTATACATGATATTAACTTACATTTTTTTTTTCTTTGAACCATACATTTCTAAAATATGTAATGGTTTCTCATTATATATATACAAGGAAGTACAAGCCAAATAAAACTTTTTTTTTTAGGTAGAATACAATTGCATTAAGAACTAAGGAACAAAAACAGAATTAGTACATATCCTGGTTAAGGACAAACCATTCAAATCAGAATTGAAAACATTGACTAAGTCCACAAGCGGACACAAGAAAAGCTTAAACTGACTATCCTGAGCAGCTCCAATCTTAGCCAACTTGTCTGCACTTCGATTGGCTTCTCGAAAATAGTGCTTAAAGCGGATTTGGTGGATCTGAGTAGCCAAATGCTTGCAGTCATCAACCAAGGGAGCAGCCAGACTGTTAGTGCACTTTGAAGCAGAGAGAACACCAATTACAGCTCTAGCATCCACTTCAACTTCAATAGCATTAAAATTCCTATGAACATAGATCATCAACCCATCCCTTAAGGCCTAAAGTTCTGCTATGAAACTAGAAGAAATTCCTATATTCCTAGTAAAACCCACAACCCAGGTACCTTCTTCGTCACGAATAAGGCCCCCACCTCCTGCTAGCCCCAGATTTCCAAGGGAAGACCCATCCGTGTTCAACTTAACCCATCCACGCCCAGGTTTCTACCATCGGATCTGTTTGGATATCAGTTGAGATGCTATTTTTGGGAAGTAAGCACAGTAAAAGAACTCCGTGGCTCTATGAATTATATCTTTAGCTAATGAAGGATTGGGAGTTTTTTTGTTGAACACAACCTGATTTCTATGAGTCCAGATTGTCCAAACAGCAAAAGGAAACACAATTTTCCAAGGAATGGGGGGGCAATAATCTACCTTATCATTTGTACAGTTAGAAGGTAGCCATGAGTGAAAGTTTTGCACAAAGAATGACCCATTGTTGACCGAAATACCTAGCTAAATCCGAATATCCTTAAGAGTGGGACAATCTCGAAGAGCATGACATATTATTTCAACACCAGTTTGACATAAAGGGCAGGTGGCATCAATGCCTATGCCTCTTGCTACTAAGCGCTCTCTAACCCCGATACTATTGTGGCAGCACTTCCAAAGAAAAAACTGGATTCTAGGGAGGGTTTTTAAATCCCAAACCCACTTCCCATGGAAAGGCTCACCAGCTCCCAAATTCTCTGCAATTCTGTAAGCACTATGAAGATCAAAACCTCCATGTTTGGCCCCCACCCAAACCAATCTGTCTTGACTTCTAGTAGTTAGGGTGAAAGGGATTGCTTGAATCTCTTTCTTGTAATTCAAAGGGAGATCAAAAGGGATTAGATCCCAATTCCACCCTGATTCATCAACAACATCTCTAATCTTCAGCTTCTCACTTTCCAAAGGCAAAGGCCCTTGAATCACCTACCTTAGTGGACCTAGACTTGTCCAAGAGTCAAACCAAAAATTCAGATTGCTCTCCCTTCTAGGAAACCACCTTGTTCCATTTTGAAAAGTAGTCTTAGCCTTCCTCATTCCAGCCCAAACTTGAGAGCAAGGAAGCATGTCACTGTTCCTTGACCTCAGTCTTTGCTGGGAACAATACTTGCTTTTAATTACTTTGGCCCATAAGGAATCCCCCTCTGTCTGAAACCTCCAATTCAGCTTTGCAAGCAAACTTGTATTTCTACCCTTAGCTGTTTAAAGACCCAAACCACTTTCCTCCTTTGGTTTAGTGACCTTCCCCCAACCTATCCAATGCATCTTCCTAGAAGATTCAGTAGACCCCTATAGGAAATTTCTGTTCACCCGGTCTATACTGTCCAAAACCTTAGCTGGTAAGTGTGTGCATTGCATCACATAATTAGGAATTGTTGACAAAGATGACTGAACAAGCACTGCCCTTCCTGCTTGAGAAAGCAAACTAGCCTTCCACCCTGCCAACTTTTGCTTCATCCTATCCACAATAAAATTGAAGTCCCGAGTCGAGGAGCTCGGTACTTTAATGGGGATACCAAGATATTTCCCGATTGTTAAGGTGGATTGAAAACCAAGGATATCACTGAGGGATTCCTTTGTATCATGATCCACATTGGGAGAAAAGTATACTCTAAACTTGGAATCACTGATAGTTTGTCTAGAAATAGCACAAAATTCATCCAAAACATCTCGAATGGCTGAACAATTTGTGTGATTAGCTCTAGCAAACAACACAAGGTCATTGGCAAAAAAGAGGTGAGAAAAGGCTAGTCCACCTCTAGATGCTTTGATCGGAATCCAAATATTCTCCTCACACTTCTCTTGGATCAGCTGCCCTAAATAGTCCATACAAAGAATAAAAAGATAAGGGGAAAGGGGATCTCCTTGTCTAATACCTCTTAATGGGCAAAACTCTTCTAAACAGCCCCAATTAAAGAGAACCGAAGAATATACTGTCGACACACAACTCATAATAATTTAGATCAAATTTTTCGGAAGATTTGCTTTCCTAAGAACATCCTTTATAAAACTCCATTCAAGCTTGTCATAAGCTTTCTCAAAGTCTATTTTGATCGCCATGTAACCCACTCTCTCACTCTTCTTGCTAATCGTGTGGATCAACTCTTGCACAATGATGGCATTATCCATTCCCCTCCTTCTAGGCATAAAGGCTGTTTGAAACGGCGAAATGAGCTCCCCCAAAATTGGCCTTAACCTTGCCACAATAATCTTTGTAATAATCTTGTAGACCGTGTTACACAAGCTAATAGGCCTATAGTTCCCCAAAAGTTTCAGGCCCTTGGACTTTAGGAATAAGTGCTATATGAGTCTTATTTAAATAGCTCGGGACCTTTTTATCTACAAAAACCTTTTTAACCTCAACCTTCACCGAGTCCCCAACAATTTGTCAAAACAGTTGAAAGAAGCCCGTGTGTAAACCATCCGGCCCCAGGGCTTTAGAGGCTTTAAGAGACCACAGGGCTGCCTTAATCTCCTCATCTGAAACTTCAGCATCAAGATTATCTCTTTCACTATCTGTGAGAGAGAGTTGCCAAGGGGTAGTGGGAGAAGTATGCCAATCAGACCATACCTGGGAGGTGGAGTAAAGATCCATGAAACTCTTAGTAATATACTCCATAATAGCACCCTCTTCAAAAAACCAATCCCCTACACTATTCTTTATGGCTGAGATACGGTTCCTTTTCCTTCTTATTTTGGCTGAGAGATGGTAGAAGGAAGTGTTCTGATCCCCAAAAACCATCCAATTAACTCTAGATTTTAAGGCCCATAGCTCCTCTTCCTAGGCAAGGGCAAGGTCCAGGTCGAGAAGCAATTTCTTATCTAACTCAACTAAGAAAATTGAAGGCCTGGAAGCTAAAGCTTGTTGTATGCCATTAAGTCTTGAAATTAGCTTCTTCCTTTTCACAAAAATATTTCCAAAATGAGACCGATTCCAAGTTGCTGCCCCTTTAGAAAAGCTCTCAATGGCCATTGGAAGCAAGGCTGAATTTCTCCAAGCATTTGCTACCACATTGGGAAAGGATGGATCAAACACCCAGAAGCTTGGAATTTAAAAGGCCTTTTAAGGAAGGTGGAGGGCCTGGGTTGTGTTTCCAGTAGCACAGGGCAATGATCAGAGTGGCACCAGGTCAAATGGGTGATTTTTGCTTCAGGAAAAAGGATAAACCACTCCGGATTAACAAAGACTCAATCAATTCTCTCTTGGATTAGAGCATCCACTTCTCTACGGTTAGTCCACGTGAACCTTGGCCTCGAAAACCCAAGATCAATCATATTGCATTTATCCAAGCATTCCTTGAACAGTAAAGACTTGGTAATACTAATCTCTCTACCACCAAATTTATCATTAGAATTAAGGGGCTCATTAAAATCCCCAGCAATAACCCAAGGTAAATTATGAGACTCAGCTATAGTAGCCAAATTATTCCATAAAATGGTTCTTTCTTCAAGCCTAGAACTAGCATACACAGCAAACAAAATCCAAGAAAAGTTAGAACCACGCACCTTGATAGAAACGTGAATTTCCTGCTCGGTGTTGGCCATCTGTGTAACTTCCACCTTATCTGAATTCCACAGAACCCATAACACACCCGAGTATCCAATAGTCTCTGTGTGGATTGCTCTATCAAAAGGTAACCTGTCGGTGATTCCCTATGCTCTCTCACCACCAAGAGGAGTCTCCATCACCACAAACACAGCTGGATCATGAATTTAGGTTAACTCCCTAACATGCTTTTGAAAATTAGGCTTCAAAATGCCCCTGCTATTCCAAACGATAATATTCATGGAGTAAAGATGAATCAAGATAAGAACCTTATTGGGAAGGCGCATCAACTCCTCCACCAATTTCAGGTTCCGCCCCATCTTCACTAACATGAACCTCACTCTTGCCACTGAGCGTAAGCTAAAACCCGGAATCAGCTTGAGCACATGAGGAAGCTTGAATACAAGACATGTCCTCATTACAGAATCCAACAACCTTGGAATCATTTTGCATAGGAGTATCGCTGGCATCTACCACCAAATTGCCTACCTCGACTTCCTGGTGAACCACCTCCTCAGTTGCGAAGGCTTTGCTCTGGATTCGACAACCATTAACTCCGACCTCACCACTGCTCTGCCCCTCTAGTTGATCGTCACTTATGGAGTGCACTGAAGCTGCGAATTGGAATGGGGAATCTAATTTTCTCTTGTTGCCTTCAACACTTTTCCAGGACCAAGTCTAATTTTTTTGAGTAGCAATCCTATTACTAAAGTTAGCAGTGGACTTCCTAAAAGAATTGAGAGCCCTAGTCTGTGCTAAACCTTTTTTCCCCCTCACAGATGGGCTTGTTTGAACACTTGATGAACTACCCACAAGGTTTGGCCCAACCTGCACATTCATCTTACTGGGTTCAAAATTAGCTTCACTAAAATTGGTGGGTTCCAAGGTCCAGCCCATCTTCTCGGCCTTACTAAAAAAACCTTGATCGTAGTCTTGGTTCGACCCTGCTTTCCCCAGGTCCATGTATCCCTCCTTAGTCGCAACATTCACTGAACTTCGTTGTCCTGACTTCTTATGTGTCACAATCATCCAAGGCCCGTACGATGTACTATCCGTAGCTGCTCCACTACCACCTGACGTGCCACACCCATCTGTAGTACTATCTGTAGCATGCACCTTGTGTGACCTTGCTGACTCATCAGGCTCACCATTTTCCTCCCTCTCTAGCGAAACCGGCTTTCGAATAGTGTGAGGGCAATCATCCTTCTTATGTCCGATCCTACCACAAGCGAAACAGAGTTTATGGATACCCTCGTAAACCACCTGTTGCTCAAATATGCCAATAAGCATAGTATTAATGAGTGGCTTGTTGATGTCCACTTGGAGACATAACCTCACATACTTCCCTTTTGCCTCTAATGATGTGTGAGCATCTATATGAAGGACTTTACCAATAGCATCTCCAATTTGCTTTAGTACCTCAGCTTCATAGAGTTCCAAAGGAAGTTGATGGAGCCGAACCCAAACCGCAATCGAAGAGACATTAGCCATGGCTGGTTTGAAAAAAGGTTCCCATGGTCTGATGGAAAGAAAGTGTCCACCAATGAACTACGGGCCTTTTACCATAATTGAGTTCATGTCCTCTTTCAAGGCAAAATGGACCGAATAAAAATCATCTCCTAGATCGACACAATCAAGTCTCCCAGTTGGTTTCCACAAGAGATTAAGCTTACTTTGGAGGAAGCTAAAACCAACTGATCTCCCAAATAGCTTAACCATCAGAGTTTGAGCCCAAGGACCTCTAATTCACCTCTTAGTTTCTCGAGAAAGCTTCACAGCTGCTAATCCTTCCCAGAGGTCGGAAACCTCGTCATCAGACTTTGCCTCAGCATCCATCAGATCAGAAAAATCAAAGACTTTTGAAAAGCACCCGGAATTTTGCCCACTAGTTTGTCCTTGAAGGACGCTCCAGCCGACCCCCATGTATTCCGGTGACTCTGTGAATGGCCACCGTCGCTAGACCCATCGTTAAACTCAGCATAGTGAATGTCCTTCACCTTCTTTTTGCTACGTGAGATTTCGACTTCCTCTTCTCTAGAGAGGAAACGGTGCTTAGAGAGATCCATCTTTGGCCATAAAAAAAACTTATAACAGAACTTTTTTTTTTAATAGGTAAATCTTCATTTCAAAAAAAAGATGAAAAGGTATAGTAAAAAACACAAAGATCACATGCAATGTCCTAGGCCAAACAGAATTTCTATACATGATGTGTTCAAAAAATCTACCAAGCACCAAAAGAATGAGCCTATTACCATTTAATTGATGTTCATTAAAGTTGGCCATTGTATTGTATAAGGGTAAAATATATAGGCCATTTCAAAAGAAACTCAAAATGTGCCTCCATCAGGATAGCCCAAGCATGGTAAAGCCTGAGGCTTCGAGACTCATTCATTTGAAAAAAATCCAACCAGGCCTGCTCACCATAGTTTAATCTCTGCCAAACTATCTTTTTGTTGGAGAAATAGTGATCCTTTTGTAGTGGAACATTGATTAGCCAGCTAACTTAATTGATTCAATTATTCAAATCCAGATACAGTATAGTTCACAAATTGAGAAAATAAGCAAAGCACATTCTAAACGGAGACTTGGCAATAACAATGTTACTAAAAGAAATGAAAAGGCTAGTAATGTGCCTGAATCATTTAGCTTTTAAAATGAAAAGGCTACTATTGGGGACCACAATTTTACTCTTTATAACCACTCTAAAAATAGGTTCATGTGGCATGATGTCAAATGCCATAAAAGATTTAAGTGTGTCTTCCTCATCATCAATTGGTTTTGAGGTGGAATGGCACAGCTCACGGTCCGACAAATGGTATCAGAGCCAAGGTCATAGGTTCGAGTCATAGAAATGCCATTGTAAGGGAAGGATTATTGGGGGGACCACAATTTGACTCTCTACAACCACTCTAAAAATAAACCTGCGTGGCGTGATGTCGAATGTCATAAAAGATTTGAATGTGTCTTCCTCATCACCAATTGTTTTTGAGGTGGAATGGCACAGCTCACAATCTGACAACTATCATGTAAATAGTTATACTATTAAAATTAGAATTAGAGTTTAAAATGATGCAAAAGCTACCATGTAAGTCTGTCATGAATGTTATAACATACAAATTAAACCTCTCTATACACTTCTCCATCTAACATGAAATGGTAAATGGAAAGATAAGGAATAGAACAAAGTAGTTAAATATTCTGTTTTACATAACACACAAGATTATCCTTCCAATATGAGTCGCAATGGCAACAACCAAACCAATAATTCAAACAATATTTAAGCTAAAGTAGGCCCTTTAAATGCTTCTCCCGATGCATTTCCTCGAACCAAGGGTGATTAATGATTATCTAGCCTTAAACTCATTAAATAGGAGATAGTGCTGTTACCAAAAAAAAAAAAAATTACTCATAAAAAAAAGTTACAACAAAGGAAAATAAAAGAGAGTGTTTGGTTGTGTTGTTTAAACAACAGTTTTAGTTGATTAAATAACACAACACGTATGCACTCCAAAAATATATGTATGCACTCCAGAAATGAATTTGCATAAAAAAGAAGACTAATAAAAATGAGAAATACTAAATTACTAGAATCTAAATTCAGGGAGGTGGCAAATGAAAGGTTTAAATTCATCGAACCTTTCATTGGCAAAGAAGCCCCATCCAAGACTTCGAGCTCTAGGTCTTCCTTTGGTGACAAAAACCCGACTAAGAGATTCAAGACATAGATCCCCAAACCATAGGAAACAATATAAAATCCTTTTATATAGTAAACATGCAAAAAGTAAACCATTGCCACTGCAAGTGTTCCAAGCCACATCTGAAGCGGGTGAGGTGTGGATCAGTTCAAATAGTACTGAAAATTCTTCAAAAAATCATTTCTCCAATTGGCAAGAGGTGCCACTATAGCTGAATCATTTCCTTGTCCCTCCATGAAAATTGGGGTTCTAATCTTACAACTTAACTCTACAAAACCCAAAATTTGAAATTATAAATAAATTTAATTTAAATAATAACAACTGAATTTCCTTTTTTTGTTTAGGAGCTGAGTCTACATTAAACCATTTGGCTAATCCAATTTTTCAATACCCATTTTAGCATTATAGCAGTACAGAGCATATGACTCAATATTTCAAATCTTCTTTCTTTTACCTTCTTTTTTCCTCAGCAGCCAAACAGCCTGCTAGTTCTTGATCCTTATACATTGAATTACAGGTACTTAGAGAACAAATAAAATCTATTATTTAAAAACAGTAATGCATAATAACGGTTACCATTCATGAACACTTTCTTTCCTTTTTCTCTCAAATTTTCCAAGTAACCAAACAGAGGGTTTGTGTAAGTGATTAATAATGTGGATTACTAATATAATTAGGGTTTTGAATTTGAACCAAATTAAACAAAGATAGCAAAATGGACTAATAGTAAAAGAAGGATTAAGTAGTAATTTTACCTGTTGAGCTCTAAGATCATGCGCTGAGTGAGTGATCAATCTTCTTCTTCTTCTTTTTCTAAGTTAGGAGAAGAATGAAAGATGAACAGCATTGTGGCCAGCTGGTAAAGAGAATACCCCTTCTCAGTTCTCAGTGTGAAGTTCTCACCACCAAAGTTTCAATTGTTTCTACATCTTAACTAGAGCTTTGATAGAAGGCTATCTTGATGATGGTGCAATTCAAATTTCTTTCTTCACTCTCCCTCTATCTCTCGTTCTTTCTTTTTTTTTTCTTTTTTTTTCTTTTTCTTTTTTTTACTGAATAGTAAACTCAATGCATTTCATCCCTATAAAAATAGTCACATGTTGCCATCCTAATGGCTGAACACATTGAACCCCAACCAAGTTCTTATTGTAATCTATTTAGGTTTTGCGTTTAGCAACAAAATTAAGAAAAATTAATTGATATAATAACTCACTTAGCACAAAAATTTAAAAACTTATATAAGATACTTGGCATAAAATTGAAACTCTAATTTAAAATTCTAATTTGACTTTCTCTTAGCTTCACCTATTATTATATATATAGATATATAGAATTTTTTTTTTTTTGAGATAATAAGTTAATTACCTAACCCCACTCTATTTCTTTCTATATGTGTGCTATAGAACCGTGGGATAAATTTTTGAAAGATTAAAAAAGTCAAATAAAACAAAGAGATAATTTTTTTTCTCTCTCATCTCTCATTTTTGAGCAATACCATAGCCAAAATCAAACAATTTTTTTTCTCACCTCTCTCCTATTTCAACAATATCATTACCAAAATATAAACTTTCGGTCATGTCATTCTCTTCTCTCTCATATTTTTTTCTCACAAATTCAGCAAATTGCCGATTTTTTCCTCTTTCTCCCACTCTATTAATAGACTTTGAATAGAAGACATATAATAAATAAAGGTGGAAATGCCATTTTCGTCCCTATGTTTCTCTAATTCCCATTTTGGACTTTACATTTTATTTTTACCACATTTAGTCCCTATTTAGAAAAACGTCATCCATTTTAGTCCTTTTTGTCAATACCCTAACGGCAATATCCTAGGTGGCAGATGGAACTATTAAAATAATAATAATTTTTTTTTTTTTTGGCATTAAAAAATGCCACCCAACATTTAAATTAAAAAAATTAATTTATCAATTTTAACTAAATAAAAAAATTAAAAACAGAATTAAAAACCAAAAATCACATGAATTGAGATCTAGGTGTGTCTTGAACCAAAACTACAAGAACATAAACCCAGATTTAAGAACAAAAAATTAAAAACCAAAAATCATAAACCCAAAAATTAAAAACACAAAATTAAACATGAATAAGAAAGTAAACATTAATTTTTAAAAACCCAAAAAATAGCATCAAATCCACATCAACACAAAATTAAACATGAACAAATCCGAAAAATCAAACCCCCCACACCACCAAAGTATCAAACAAAAAACTCAAACCCAAAATTTCTAGCCCCTAAACACAAAAACACTAAACTCAAAACCCAAATTTTTGGGCACCAAAGAAAATAGAAGAAAAGAAAGAGTCTGATTTTCTCATCTTTCTGAGAAACAAACACAAAATCAACTTAAACCGACATAAAACTCAACGATCTGAAACCTAACGATCAATGACTCACCAATCTAAAACCCAATGATCTGAAACTCATCTCAAATCACCAATCCAAAACCTCCAAACCCACCAGATCCACCACCTCCAACTTCTACATCTATTTCATTGCAAGGATCCCAGGCCAAAGCTCCTCAAGCTTCAATCCTTCGTCATTGACCACGACAGCCACGAACAGTAGAGCGTCCTTGCTAGACTTGGTCTATGGGTTTCACATCAAGTTCTCCGTCGATGATTTCTTCTTGCTCGTGTCCGCCTGGCTTTCAATTCCTCCTCTTTTTCCCTCTCATCTCTCATGGCTAGGATCAAGCTCAATGAAAGGCTGAAGTGCTGAACTAGAGAGAGCAAAAGGGAGACGCTGAACCACGAGAGAGAGAGAGAGAGTACGTGTGTGGAAGTGGTGGGTGGGTTTAATTTATTGGGTTTATTTTAATTTTTTGGGTTTGTGTATGCTTAATTTTGTGTTTGTTTTCTAAGAAAAGAAAAAATGTCAAATAAAGGAAAATGTTCTTCTTGTTCTTAAATCTAGGTTTGTGTTATTGTTATTTTTGTTCAAGACACACTTAGATCTCAATTCATGTGATTTTTGGTTTTTAATTATGTTTTTAAATTTTTTTATTTAGTTAAAATTAATAAATTAATTTTTTTAAATTTAGATGCTGACGTGACATTTTTTAATGCCAAAATAAAATTTTATTATTATTATTATTTTAATAGTTCCGTCTGCCACCTATGATTTTGCCGTTAGGACAGTGACAAAAAGGACTAAAATAGATGGCATTTTTCTAAATAGGGACTAAATGTGGTAAAAATAAAATGTAAGGACCAAAATGAAAATCAGGACAAAACATAGAGACCAAAATAGCATTTCCGCCATAAATAAATTCTTATATAACCAATATTTAGTCATAAGACTTTCCATGTTGTTCATTCGTCAATCATGTGTCACTTAACGCTACACATAAAGTAGGATTGTTTTTCAAAATATCGCAAACTTAGAGCCTATTTGGTACATTAACTTAAACACAAGTTTTCAGTTTTTAAATTACATTATATGTATTTTCACATACTTTTTTATCTATACGTATTTCTAAAAAAATTAAAAACTATTATTTAAATACACATATCAAACAAATCTTAGTGATCATTTTTTCCACTTTAGCCATAAATTTAAAACCAAAAGCTAACATGGAAGGAGCAACAAATAACAGGTGAAGAAATATATATATATATATTTTTAAAAAAAACATTTAAACATATTCAAGCAAATACCCAAATCTCGAATTGTGGTTCCAAATGGTGAGTACCTTATCTCGAATCTCAAAAAGACCGAATCTCAATAGGACCAAGAAGCTTACTTCCAACTGCGATAAGGATTTCACAAGGAAAAAGGTTCTTTTTCCAAATGACTACACATTGTTTCGAAAGTGCCAACAAGGAAAGGACAAAAAAGAGTATCTTTATTTTTATCTCAGTTGTCCATCAAAGACACAATTCCTTTCCAAATGACATACAAACAAGCGTTGCAAGTATCAATCAATAACTTTTGACCACTTGCTTAACCCAAAAAAAAAAAAAACTTTTGACTACTTGACTAAAGTGGGCATGGGAATCATCCTCCGTTTCATTTCTTTTCTTCTCTTCAACAATCACTTCCAAACTTCTAGTGTAGAGGACTTGCGTTCAAGTATTAACATTTGGTGGTCTCTATATTGAGGGAAGCTCCTTAATCCACTTGAACATAAATCACTCTTCAGGTATACATAACATCTATGCATGCGTTCAATTCTTTTGTTCCTCCTGATGTCATTCTTCTTTCATGTTTTGTTATTTTGTTGGACGAAAATATGGACGGTTTGTTAGCACTATACCATCTTGGTGTTTTTGGTTTTTACTGTTTCGCACGCACACACCTTGTTTCAGTATACATTTGTTAATCAGGTACAAACATAAGCAGTTTATAGAGAATATTGAACCCAATGCTTTCATCAATACTATTGGTAAAAGGACAGGACGAGAATTTATATTTTTTTTTTTTGGGAGCCAAAGTTTAGAAAAAAAATTCTACCTTATTTAAGAATAAAAAATATTCTAAAATTCAAAGCTATATAAAAATAATAAAATATAAACTAAACAGATGGTTTTTTGGGAGCCAAAGTTTAGAAAAAAAATTCCACCTTATTTAAGAATAAAAAATATTCTAAAATTCAAGGCTATATAAAAAAATAATAAAATATAAACAAAACGATAGACATAAAATAAGAAATATACTACCATCTGTTTAGTTTATATTAACAAAATATGAACATAAGAATATAGTATAAAATAACTTTTTGTTTTTGAGTAATGTTAGAGATATAATATTTTTGACAATTATTGTGATTATAGTGACATCACTTTATTATTAAGATATAGTGATACACCAATTATATCATTTTTATTATTCACCAATTAGAATATGTTATGTTATTAGTTATGAAAAAAAAAAAAAAAAAAAAAAGGTGTGTACCTAAATTTATTGTATCATTTGTGAAAGCGGACAATATCCCAAATTTGATTGGATATTGTGTGAGTGGGAAGAGTTCCACATTGGACTTATTCTAGGTTGACATGGGTTTTATTAATAAGGACAACTTCAATTGTGTCTAGTTCTTTTGGAGTATAATGCAAATGTGATTTACATTTTTTTCTTGGGTCGTTACATACTTTTGCCACAATTATGATGTGATCAACTATGAATGGTAAATTTCTCCAAAAAAAAAAAACTATGCGTGGTAAAGAAAAAATGATGAGTTTATTTGAAAGTGATTGTCTATTATTTATAGTTGATCACATCATTGAGTTGTGGTAAATGGTGTGGTTGTAGAAGACTTGTTGTATTAATATTTGTGTTGCTTTAGAACATTTATGGTTTAACCATTTGAATTTTTTTTTTTTTTTTTGAGAAAAATAGAAAAAAAAATTAAAAAGTGTTTGGGAATAAAATATATTTTTTTCATGCCATAACAAACTAAACTTTTAAAAAATACTTCTATAACAGATGACAAAGTAGATACACTAATCTTCCTAAAATTTCATTTACTTTGTATTGCAAGTCACCTACTTTGATTAAAAATAAAAAAAAAAAACTATAGGCATAACCTTTTTCTACAACTTTTTGTAGAATCCACTTTATTATCTCCTATTTACAATCTGTCATCTTCAGTTGTTAGCAGGAAAAAATTGTGAATATTAACTCATTATTCCACTTAAGACTCAAGCTTCTCTTAAAAAAAAAAAAAAAAAAAACACTTGAAGTCTCAAACCTAATAATCAAACACACACCACTAAATTAAATGCCAATACTAATCTAAAAAATATGGGATGCTCTCTCAATTGAGATCTATTTAATTCTTTTTGTCTCTTGCCTACGAGATCTAGATGCACCATTATTTATTTATTTATTTTATCTTTAAAATCCCACATCAACATCAAAAACGCTATTTCTTCAATTAAATTTCAGACAGTTTTATTTTGAAAAACATTTCGAAAAACAAAAGGCCCGAAAGCATTTCACAAAATTAAGAAAAGAAGAAAAAGAAAGATTAAAATTCTCACTCTTATTCTATGCATGGTTTTCTTACACAAAAGAAGTTATTTTTCTAAATTTCTCTTTCTCAATTTTCTTTTTTCATTCTTTGGTAGAACTTTTATTTTTCTTGCATCTCTACTTTGTTGATGAATTTTTTTATTATTTGAAACTCTACTTTTGATTGATGTGATTAGGTTTTGCATTTTTAAATTGTTATCTTTTTTTCTTCTCTTTGATTTCATAAATGTTATCATATTGCATTATAAAGATAATATATAAAAATATAATGTTATTTTATTTTCATAACATGACTTGGATAATTTGGTGTTTGTTATTATATTTTTTATTTTTACAATTTTTTTCTCATCTTATTCTCTCTCATATTCTCTCCTGAAAAAGTTGCTACTTTCTCTCTCTTGATTTTTTATTCTTTTTTGCTACTCTATTTTAAGTTAATGAATCATTGTGATTTTTAAACTCTATTTTAGGTTCATATGTTTTGTTGTTGTATTTTTTTAATTTCTCATCACAAGTACTCTCTCTCTCTCTCTCTCTTTGTTTTGGTTTGATTTCATTCTTAGTTATTTTGGATGTAAGAATTTGAATTTATATCAAAACAAAATCTTGGCTATCCTAATTATAGATCAGCATTCAGTCCATTTTGGTCTATTTAGTTCAATTCGGTCTACTTTGGTTGACATCGGTCCAATTCAATCCAATTTGGTCTAGTTCAGTCCAATTCGGTCTACTTTGATGACCTTCAACCTATTCAGTCCATTCAGTTCACTTCGCTATTTGGTCCAATTCAGTCAAAGTCCATTCAGTCTACGTCGGTCCAATTTGTTCCATCTAGTCCACTTCGGTCCAATTCAGTCCATACTATCCATGTCGGTCCACTTCAGTCAATTTCGTCCATTTAGTCTACTTTAGTATATTAGGTCCAATTCAGTCTATTCAGTCCATATCGGTCTTATTCGGTCTATTGTGTCCAATTTGGTCCATTCTGTCCATTTGGTCTATTTCAATTCACTTCGGTCCATTTGGAGTACTTACTTAAGAATGGGAACAGTCTATTTCTATTTACTTTGGTCCAATTTGGGGTATTACTTAAGAATGGGCAAAGACAAGTTTGGGTTAAGAGTACTATCAATTGTTTGAGTAATATCAATTGTAATTATATGATAAGTTTTGGTTATCATAATAATTTCCTTAAGAGAATGAGAATTTAAATAATAACTTTGAAACTTAAAAATTTTAGTTGTACCAAAAAAAAAAAATTAGGAAAATATAATGCATAATAACAATAGTTAGAAGAATATAGGCCATTTCAAAAAAGAATAATATCAATCATAAACATTAAAAATGATAAAATTATATATTCGTAAAATAAAGTGATGAAAATTACTTTTTGAAATTGTTCAATTTTGAGGAAGAACAAATTATCTACAATCAAATTTTGAGAATAAATTATACATATTCAGTACATGTTTGTTATGAGTTTTGATTATCACAACAATCTCCTTTGAGAGAATAAAGAATTTGAATAATTTATTTAAAACTTAAAACGTTTAGTTGTACAAAAAGGCGAAAAAAAAACATAACATACTATAACATAATTTCAAAGAATATGGATACCTTATAAAGGAATAATATTAATCAAACACACCAAAACAATATAATGATATATTCATAGAGATAGAAAGATGAAAAAAATAATTTTAGAAATTGTTTAAATTTTAAAGAGAAAAAATTATCTTCAACAATTTTAGAGAACAAATTATACATTATATTACAATTACAAAATCATTATCTTTTCTCATTTATCGTGTGAGTCTGCGACTAATTATAATAATAGGTTTGTCATTTTGGACAAAAAAATCAAGGATAAATATTAGTGCGCACACACACTGTGTATTTTATAAATTGAAATTGTGACTATATAAAATGAAACCGTGACTTTTTCAGTCACTTAAAGGCACGATTTTAGTTTATAAAATACACAGTATGTGTAATACACCTGTTTGAACTAAACATAGCCCAAAAATCAATATCTCTTTGTGCTTGTCGAGCTAATTTGGCTTATGGAAAGAACTTGCACAGATTTCGTCATGCATCACACAATTTATATGTAATACTGAAATCTTCCTTTTCAGGTACACAGAAGCCAATCAATAAGTTGAAATGGCAACAAAGGATTTCAATTCAAACGACGGTAAATTTTTAACATTCCCATTGGTTAATAGTGTGGGCATTCAATGAGTTCTTAACAAAATGGATATGTCTGACTAAGATATCACCAAAGTTAGCATTCATATATATATATATATATATGATTCTTCACTTTTTTTTTTCTCCTTTCATGTCCACTTTATGTGTTAAATTGTAGTCATTCACACATCAATTGTAGATATGTAAACAGTGAATACAAATTAGTGTGAAACAATATTTTTCATTCCATGAAATAGTTGCACTATGATTTTTACTAATTAATGAGAAGAATTTCGTCTTACAGATGAAGCAGTCAGTATAGAGCGTGGGAGGCTTTATCGGGCTGCACTAAATGGTGACTGGAAATCTATCAAGGACATACAAAAAATTCAAAGAAAAATTACAAAAAAAGGAGAAACCACTCTTCATATTGCTGCTGCAGCAAACCAAGAAGAATTTGTGAGGAATTTATTGAAGACGATGATTAAAGACAACCTAACAGCTGAAAACACTGTTGGGAATACTGCCTTGACCTATGCTGCTGCAACTGGAAATGTGAATATTGCCATGGCAATGCTGGAGAAAAATTATAAGCTGCCAAACCTCGGTAGTGGGATAAAGCCACTCTATATGGCTGCTTCCTTAGGACACGGACAAATGTCGAATTATCTTTATTCTCAGACTAAAGAGAGAGTTCGCGAGTGGGATGACAAAGAACAGGCTAAACTATTTATCGCATGTGTTAAGGGTGGCTTATATGGTAAGCATTAGTAATTATAATATTTCTGGCCTTTTTGTTTTTAATTTTGGGGAAGGGGATCACAATACTAATGGTTTGATTTTTTCATTCTAGAAATTTGAAGTTCAAAACATTAGAAAAGTTTGAATAATGTTGTTTGGATGTTTTTGATATACGTGTGGGTAAAAAAATGTGTGTAATGTTGTTTAAAATGTGAAAAGAGAAGTTAGAACTAACTAACCAAACACCCCCTAAGCATGGTTTAAACATTGAAAATGGTATTGTTAAATTAACACAATCTAAACCGTTCATTTAATTTTTAAATGTGGAAAAGCTACACAATTTCACTCATTTTCTAAATGTGGTATCAAAGTATTGATGGACTGGAGATTTTGGTACTAATTTATATACTGATCGGTCATCTTCACCTCAATGCTTAAATTTTTAGTTTCTTTGAACTTTACTTTGCCATCTTTTTTTTTATTTTTTTTTCCTTGAAACTACAGTATCAAATAAATTGTTGTATTGTTAATGAGATTCTTCATAATAGAATTTTATCTGATTGAGATAAATTATGCCTCTTTAACACGCTGGCTCCAGAACTTTGGAGGCTTAATGCGAAAAATTTAAGTGAGGCCTTTTTTTTAATATATATTTAAATATTAATTAAATTTTTTTTTTTTTGAAATTCAATTTGTTTTTTAACTTTTTTTTTTTTTTTTTTGGTTGAAGTTTTTCATATCCAGATAGTTATTTTCTAGTAGACATTCATAATGAGTAAATATTTATAAATAAATAAAATACAATTGATAATTAAAAATTATAATTTAACTAAAAATCAAATTTAAAGTATGGAATAATTAAACATGGTTTATCAAAAGTAATATTGCAACTTTTCTAATGTTGTGACCACTTTATACTCTAAATCAGTACAAATAAAATTGATTTATGATATAATTCAGTAAATTAGTATCCCCGTAATACAAATAAGTTGATGTGATAAAGCAAAAGACACTAATCTAGACTATTCACTATTGTTAGTTTTTAAAAATAAAAGAAGTGAAAAGTGAAAACTTATGTCAGCGGATTAATGAGTAAGTTATAGCATATTTCAATATATTTATGTTGGATTTATTAATAAATATATCTAGTATTAATTTTGATTTTAGTAGATTTCAAGAATAAGTTAGTATATTTGTCTCCTATTAATTTAGATTTAATTTTGTTAGTCATATTTTTACTATTTTTGTTTTTTCCTTTTTATCTTTTATGTTTCGGGATATAGTAGGACATTTTTAATGTATTCTATTGATCAATAAAGCGAGTTAGAATTTTTTTATTATTTAAAATATATAGATAAATATATTATATAATATTATTTAAAAGTGAGGGTGTTATTTTATTTGGAACCTTAAGCCATGGTCTAAGTTGCCCGCTTGAGCCCTGCTGTCTAATCTCTAAACAAAAGTTCCAATGTACGGCCAACACCAGTTAGGTGAAATCTAGTGCATGAGGAGAAAAAAGTTGTCAAAGGAAACTGTTTTCTGTCTTTTGTCAATTGTCATATGCTTATGTCATGCTTTTCCTAGCATATCTTTCATGAAAGAAATATTCAACATGCTCCTTCTCAATATTTTTTTATTTTACCAACATACTACAACACATGGAGAAGAAAAAAGAATTTCTTCAATGAATATTTTTACTTGGAATTTTTGGTTTTGGTGTAAAATAATGCAGGAGTAGCATTGCAAATGCTGGAGGACAACTCTAATTTAGCTGCCAATGGAAACTCGGATGGAGAAACTGCATTGCATGTGTTAGCTCGCGATCCTTATGCATTTGTTAGTGAAATTCGACCATGTGAGTTTTTTTATTCATTTTTTTATTTTTTTATCATGTGAATTATTTTGACTGAAATTCTTAGACATATGACTATAGTTAAATTAATTAATTACTTAAGTTGATTAATTAATTATATACTATATATAATTAGTGTTGTAGGGGTGAAATTCTCAAAGTCAACAATGGGCCTTAGGCCCCGCACGGAGCCCAACCATGACCAAAAGGGGAAAGGGGGACAAAAAGACTACTAGCCCAATCCTGTTGAGCCCAGTTTATTTAAAGGACGTCCGAGGAGGAATGTCTTCTCGGACACACAAATAGGGGCCCAATGTGCACCCCTTCCACAGTGAAGAACCATCCCAGACAAACGTGGGTAGTAGGATGAGCCTCACACAGCAGGAAAGAGGAAAATGTAAGACGTCCAGGGAGAAGCCACAATTGCCGCATTAAATGTAAGGAATCTACTTTTTCAGCCGCATTAATGTGGAGAAGACAGGCGAACAATATTACATTGGCCAGAGCAACTCACAAAAAGGTAAGGTGGATGTCCGATGGGACAGGCACTCAAGTGAAGGTCCAGATGATTAACAAGTGTAAGGCTCTTATCAATTTAAGGAGGCTATATAAGAGAAGGAAACCCCCATGAAGAGTGGATCGGAAAATTTACAGAAAAAGAGAGAGAGAGAGAGAGATTAAAGAACTCTGTAATCAGAGCAAAAGATGTACTCATACGTCTCCTCAGACCAGTATCCTGTGAACATAAATGAAACACTCTCACGTTCAGACTGTTGCATGGCATACAACTAATTAACGTTCACTTCGTCCAATCCTAGTTTTGTAACCCACTCTCTACAAATTCATTGTCTAGGGTCTTTTGGGCCAGAACCACTTACTTGCTAGGCCTGGGCCCCAAAATCTGCCCTTACAAGTGTGTAGTCCTATACATATGCATGGATAAAACTAAAATCAATCACTATTTAATTTGATTTAAACTATTTGATTTTTGCACTCAATAATTCACTAGTCATAATATATATGTATGTATGGACACGTGGCAAAAAATTGGACTTTAATTGAAATTCAATTTAGAATCTAATTGAATTTGAACTGTTCGATTTTTACACTTAATAATTCACTTGATATAAAATTTAATGGGACACGTAGTCTAAAATTGAGAATTTAATAAAAATCTAATTGGTTTTACTCTAAGCTTTGCCTAAATATATACTGCAGAAATCTAATTTCATTCCTGTTATGGCACTTGAGATATCAAATGTACCAATTCAGGCCCAACTAACATATGTATTTGTAAGTTACTACTATGCACACTTAGCATGATTGTCACTTCCTACAAGTATAAGAGTTTGTGGAATGTAGAGGTAAGGGCCGAGATTTAAGTCTTTAGGAGAGAGTTTCACACACACACTTATATTAAACTAGAGTTAAATTCTATCTTAAAAAAAAAAAAAAAAAAAAATCATAAGTATTTGTACGCAATTGCAACATTTAAAACAAAAACATTAGTATTTGTACGCAATTGCAACATTTAAAACAAATACATGCAACACCGCTTAACCCATTTATATTATTTGGTTTTCAACTGTCATTTTCTCTATTAAAAACTCCATTTTCCCCCTTCCTTTCATGAAAAAATAAAAATTAAAAAAGCTGAAGAGTTCCAGGATCAATCGCCTTTGGGTTTCCTGCCAGAATAGTTAATCAATCAAATTCCAAGGTAAGTTCAGCCTAATTCTTCTTTCGTAATTTGTATATCATTTCATTTTTTCAAAGAAATCTCTTTAAAGTATGCAGTTTAATTATTTTCTTTAAAAAAAATAAAACTCAAAACATAGAGAGAATAGGAAGATATTGGACACGTAAGTGATGATTTCTGATTCACAGCCTAAGAAAGCTGTCAAAATTGATAACAGTGGCGGTTTTCTTAGAAAGTAAATCTTCAAAAAGTAGATTTTAATAACCAAACTGGAAATGAAAGACTTCTGTTTGGGCACGAAAATAAAGATTTTACGAAAAAGGAATGTATATAAAAGCAAATTTAAGTGTAATATAATAATTATTTCAAGAAAGAGTTCATACATGTGCAGTGAAGGGTGAGTTCAACGGCTCCCTGCCGCTGTTGCTTCTTCTTCTTTTATCATTTAATTTCATTTTTCGTTCTCTCCGTGGCCCGTGCTAGCCCCAAATGACTTGAGTAACATTTCATTGCTTTATGTCA
Source organism: Quercus lobata (assembly GCF_001633185.2). Classification (NCBI taxonomy): domain Eukaryota; kingdom Viridiplantae; phylum Streptophyta; class Magnoliopsida; order Fagales; family Fagaceae; genus Quercus; species Quercus lobata. The sequence continues at coordinate 84,153,307 of NC_044905.1, forward strand.
CTTTGCTTTTTTATTTTTGTTTGTTTTCTCAAGTTGTCAAACGGTTTTTTTTTTTGGGCTGGAATGAAGCTGTCAGGTGTTGTGTTGAAAGAAGGGCTCACACGCGAGGGCTGTTTGTTATTCATGTACGGGTTGACACGTGAAGTTTCTAATACACATACATGAAACAAAAAATCAACAAAATTAATTAAACAAACAAAGCCCGGCATTTGTTTAATATTGCGTCAATGAAAGTAACATTTTTTTTTTTTTTTGGGATATGAAAGTAAGTTTTACTTCCCTGATAAAATGTATGAAAGTAAGTAGGAGACAGTGAGAAGATATTGTAATTGATTTTATAATAGTAGCTTTATTTCGATTTTTTTTGATAGTTTTTTCCCTTTAAAGAGAAAAGTTATTTTGGGTAAATCACTGTGTTTTTGTGTGATTGATATCTTAGATTGATAAATATTTTAGGTGAGTTTGTATAATTGTCTAGAGAGATGATATTATTGTATTTTTGGTGGATCTTAAGTTAGGTATAAAACTTAAGAAGATATTGATTTTATAATAGTGGATTTATTTAGAGTTTTTTTTGGCAATTTTTCTTTTAAGGAAAAATAATTTTTCACGTAAATTAATGTGTTTTTGTGTGATTGATATCTTGCTTGGTGAATTTAGTGATAATATTTTTATAGATTGATTAAATTTCTTAATTGATACAATATTCTTAATTCATACAAGATTAGAATGGGACCTAAGTCACCTAACACTAGTAGCACCTCTTTTTTTTTTTTTTTTTTTTGGTTGGATAAGTGTGTTTATGCAGAGGATAGAACCCCTGAGCTGTTAAGTCACTAGGAAACCGGGTACCACCTGGGCTAGAAGGCCCGGTGGTAACACTAGTAGCACTTTCACTCTTATTTTCTAGATCTATTCAATTCTTTTAATTATTTATTTCTCATTGAGGTATGACTACTTGCTTTTTTCACTTTCAATTCCAGGGTTGAAGCTAAAACAGGAAAACTCGAAGCAATCTCAAGCCAATGAACTATTTGAAATATGTCTTCAAGCTTACAGAGATGACGTTGAGAATTTGAACGAAACCTCAGTGATTTCACATGTACTGTTTGATGCAGCAGAAGTAGGCAACACTGAGTTCTTGGTTAAACTTATTCGTTTTGACTTTGATTTATTATGGAAAACAAGAAACAGTAAAAGCATATTTCATATTGCTGTTGAGAAGCGCCATGAAAGCATCTTCAATATACTTAATGAGATAGGCTCAATTGGAGATCTAATAATAGATAGAATAGAAGAAGATGGAAGCAACATTTTGCATTTAGCTGCAGGATTGGCACCTCAAGAGAAGCTTAATGCTATATCAGGTGCAGCTCTTCAAATGCAACAAGAAATATTATGGTTCAAGGTACTTATTTTATTCTTAGATTAATATGTGTTGAACCATTTCATAGAATGTTCACTCTTGTTTCCACATAGATTTAATTTCTACCTAAAATTTTTAGAGTTTTGGACTAACAAGTCTCTCGTGTGATATTTCCTATGATTTGTAATGGAAGGAGGTGGAAAAGGTTGTAAGCTCTACATTCAAAGAAATGAAAAATAACAAGGGGGATACGCCATATGTTTTATTTGCGAAGAACCACGAGGAGTTAAGGAAGGAGGGCGAGAAGTGGATGAGGAACACAGCTGAGTATTCTATGGTGGTTGCAATACTAATTGGGTTGATAATGTTTCCTCGAGAAAAAGCTGATGGATTAAAGGATAGTCCTAATCTTGTTCGGGTCTTTTCAGTTTCAAGTGCAATAGCATTATTTTGCTCTTCAACATCCCTAGTAATGTTCTTATCCATCCTTACCTCCCGTTATTCATACAACGACTTTCTTGTAAGGTTACCAGTTAGGTTGATGATTGGAGTGGCTTCACTTTTCATCTCAATTGCCGCCATGATGGTTGCATTTTCTGCATCCTTTTGGTCAGATAATCATAATCATCAGGAATTGCCATTGATCTTGGTTGCCATTGGTTTATTTGCTTGTGTGCCAATCATTTGCGTGTTGCTGAAGTATCGCCTATTTGTTGATATAGTCCGATCTACCTTCTTTCGGTTTCGGAAACATCGACGTCTACTTTAGCAATGGCCAATCAAGTGCTACTTTTAAATCTTTCTGTTGCTTTCCTTTCTACATATGTGAAAGGACTATGAATAAATTTGTATTATAACTCTGGAGGTAGTTAAACACATCTTATCTTTTGCATTTAATTTAATTTTTTTCTATTGCATCTTTTGAATTATTGTTTTGTAAAATTATCTGCAGTGTGTTATCTAGTACTAGTTTTGAAATTGCACCCTGTGCGTGAGATGTTATAATAACAAAGAAAGATCAAATTCTATAGCTTCCATGGTTCTCTGCATGTGTGAATACTCAAGTGGGCTATCATTATCATTTTAGTTTCATGTATCTAAAACCACCGCTATAACAAAATCAACAACCTTTATAGCTACTTTGAAACGATATTAGATCAATTTTGAGACTTATTTTGAGTTCCATTCAGCTCATTCAATAGCAGTTCTATAATTTTGAATGGATGAGACCGGGAGTCTCAGTACCAACTGTCCACAATCATCAGTGTTAAATTAAGGCCAGCCCAGATGCAGCCCTTCTTACCTATAACGAGGCCATGATTTGGGGAGTGTCGTAAGACTTTAGCGATGTAAATGGGCCAGGACCACTTAACAACTTTGGAAACCTTAGACAAAAATTTTAAGTGGAACATTTTTTATATCTAAATATTAATCAAATAATATATATTGAATTTAAATATCAAAACACAATTTATAATTAAAAATGATAATTTAATTAAAAATAAAATTTAAAGTATAGAATAATAGAACTTAGTTATTGCAATTTTTTTAAAGCTATGATCATTTTTAAGTCTAAACTTGCACAAATAAAAATTAATTTATTACATAGTTCAATAAATTAGTATCACTATAATACAAATGAGTTAATATGATACACATCAAATTATTAATTGATATGATCATTTATAATAATTGATAAATTCAAAAAACTTGTTGTCCTATCTCCTATGGCTCTGTGGGCTATGCATACAGCCTGTGCAAGGTGCAACTGTGCTGTGCAGCAGCACAGTTGCGCACAATTTAGCGGCTGGACATTTGTTTTTTCCTTTTTAATTTTCTGCATTTTAGGATAAATGGGGTCTTTTTAATGCATTTTATTGATTAATATAAATACTTAAAATTCTTTTAATTAAAATATATAGATAAATATATTATTGTAAGGACACAATTTGTAATGAATCGTAGCGGTGTGGGGTTCGCACGTAAAAAGGCCCAAAACAATATCATTTGTAGAGCGTGGGTTTAGAAGGCTAGGCCTTAGTCACCAGGCGGTGGGTTTTTCGTGGTATTCGTGCGTGTCTAGGTTATCTTCACCCCTAGAGTCTTTCTCCTGGAGGTGGGCTGGGAGGCTCTAGTTTTTGGCCATTTTTCCCAGCCTCCTCTTTAGGTTACTTATCTTTCCTTTTATATTTGCCTGCGTTCATTGTCCTTCGTCCACGTATAGGGTCAACCTTTCCAAGATTGATACTTGTCCCATCAGCCCATACTCAAAGTCGTTAGGGGTGGTTGTAAAAGCCAAAGAATGCGGCTCTGTCAGGTTCAGAGCATTGAATGGCAGTAAGGGCAGCTTTCCTTGGATATTTTAGATCTTTCTTCCAAGTTTCAGTCCTATACTGTTTTTACCTCTCTTTCAGGGGGGACTTTGGGTCTGCCGAGGACTGAACTGCCCTCGGCGGTATCCAAAGGCTATCTTGTCGAGTTTGGGCCATAGCCCTCCTTGGCTTGGGCCTTTGGATTCTCCCCGGGTAGATGAGCCTGGCCCATAAATTGTTTGGGCCCCACAATAACCCCTCAAAACCCAGCTGTCCAACCTCTTGGTTGGAAAGGGGGTTTTGGTAATGCCGAGCTTTTATGATGGCTCCTTTAACTCGACCCTTCATTAATGCTGGCGGTTTTCCATCTGTCCAAGAAATATACTGATCTACGAGGCGTTTTTTGATTTTACTCCTGACGCGTTCTCGTCGTTTGATTATTCAAAACACGCTTTTAATAACTTCCCTTTACGAGACTCATTTACATTCGACGGTTTGTCTGATGAGGCGGAGAAAAGGAATGGACACCTCTTTGTTTTCAGATTCTTTTGGAAACCTGAACGAATTCAATGCTTTCCGTTTTGCCCTTCCTATAAGAAGACAAGTAGGAGGCTATCACTTTCGTGCAGAGACCCTTTTATTTTTCTGAGATTTGAAACCCTTTACCTCCCTAAGCGTTTACTTAACCCAGTAGTTATACACTAAATCACAGTACATTCACCATAACAAATGATGAAGAAACCACACCCCTCCTCAAAGCGTCATGTTCTAATAAAGCTCGAAATGGCTCGGTCAGGGCAAGGATGGCGGAGGCTTAAGATTCGTCTTACCTTCCTTTCAGCCAAAATCCGAAGCAGGGACTCGTCACGTCAAACTTTCGACATGACTGAGTCGAGAACACCCATCATCAGTACCAACCGCGCTCTCATGAGCATACCTAATATGGCTCTAGTGTGTTGGGAGTTAGGATCGAGGCAGGGACTAAGTGCCCCTGCTTCTTCCTCTCTTCGTTCACTGGCGCCTCCTTTTGCCTCCCTTTCTTAGTCTTCCCAGCACCAGTTCCATCCTGGTGCTTTTCTTTCTCCCTCTTTTGCCCATTTTTCTTTCTTTTCATCTCTTCTCTCTTCTTCTCCTCCTTCTTTACTCATGTCCTCCATCTTTTTCATTCATCTCCTCCATCTTCTTCTTCCTTCTCCTTCAAATTCTTCTTCCTTCTCCTTCATCTTTTTCCAAAGAAGGTTCTTCTTTCCATATAAGCAATACTGAGGCAGAAATTGGAGAGACTTTGAAGACGAGTTTAAAAGACACCCGGCTGTTTACTTATCTGTACTGCGAATGTTAGTGTTGCTTCGGTAGCTCACCTTTTGTATAGGCTTGTTTGAGCCCTTCTTTGTACGTTGTAATAATTTTTTCATATTAATAAAAAATTGTTGTTATTTTACTTCGCATGCTCTGTCTCTATGTTTTTACAAATTTGCAAACGCTGCTCAGCACGATAATATAGCATTTGAATCGATGACAACTAAGGCCAAAATGCTTGCTAATAAAAAGAAGTCACCACAACTTTAACAGAATTGCTTGAACTAGCAATGCGTACCTATGAATAACAGCAATTGCCCGAAACAATGCTGAGATTAGAACTGGATGCTCTATGCGGTGTAGGAAGTAATCATTCGAAGACATATCACCCGCAAAAATGAACAGCCCCCTTAGGCTACAGAATAGTGGAGTGCCCCACCATCATTCTAACACTTTTATTGGCCTTAACATTTTACAATATCTGAGTCGGGGACTCTTCCCATCCGAGCAGTTATAAAACTTGTAATTTTTCTTTCTCTTTTTTTTTTTACTTGGTTTCCCCATAGGCCTGAGTCCGAGGACCATGCAAGGGCTTGGTTCTGTCCAAAACTTGTAATTTTTCTTTTTTGTACTTGGTTTCCCCATAGACTTGGGTCCGAGGACCATGCAATGCCTTGGTTCTATCCAAAACTTGTAATTTTTCTTTTTTGTACTTGGTTTCCCCATAGGCTTGGGTTCGAGGACCATGCAATGCCTTGGTTCTGTCCAAAACTTGTAATTTTTCTTTTTTGTACTTGGTTTCCCCATAGGCTTGGGTCCGAGGACCATGCAATGCCTTGGTTCTGTCCAAAACTTGTAATTTTTCTTTTTTGTACTTGGTTTCCCCATAGGCTTGGGTCCGAGGACCATGCAATGCCTTGGTTCTGTCCAAAACTTGTAATTTTTCTTTTTTGTACTTGGTTTCCCCATAGGCTTAGGTCCGAGAATCATGCAAGGCCTTGGTTCTGTCCTTGGGCCCCCATGCAGAACGGGCCTGGGCCGCGAGTTTACTGGGCCCACAAATTAAGAGGTATTTCTGTAGTTTTTGGTCACGCGGTACTTTTTGGCGTCCCAGTGTTCGAGATGTGCCTTCACGAGACTCCTTTAATCTCATGGTTGCAGATGGCGTGGAAAATCGAGCCGGAGACATTTTGTCTGTAACGTTCCTTGGGACGCTGCGTGAATTAAACGCCACCATCTTATCTTTTTAAATAAATAGGAGAGAAAGTTGTCTTACCTGCGCGCAAATCCTTCAGTTTCCTCTCTTAGTATATCATGTTTGAGGCTAGGGTTGGGGAAAAGGAACTCTGTCCGCCACGGAGGCGCCGTGTCCACCTGAGACTCAAAGTAGTGAGGTATGGGCAAAGGAGGCGTAAATTCAAGGGAACATTACGTTTCGACAGAGGGGAAAGGGTGTTTCCCCTCCTTTTAGTCAAAATCCGAAGCAGGTTCTGTTCATGCCAGAATTTTGGTGTGTCAGAAGAAAGATTCTCCGCCATCAGCGCCTCTGCCTTGTTGCAGACAAATTTTTGGTGAAGGCTCCTCAACTTCCGGCTCCCTGCACCTTTCCTTCAGCGGTGTGAGACTCAAGTTGGGTTCTTTTGCTGCCTGAGTTATGGGCGTGCAAAAGCATTGAGGAGGAATAAGGTCTCGAAGAAGTAGCCAACCTCTTCTCTGTGCTATCTCCTTGGCTTTATCTTCATTTTCTTGTATTTTCCTTTACTTACGTAGTTAGCTTTAATGTAAGCTTGTTTCAGCTTTTCATTGTACACTGTACTGTTCCTTTGCCTTAATAAAAGATGTGTTTATTTCTTTATACATACTTTTCTTCTCTACAACAACTATTTGGTGCATGAATATTAAATGTAAGCTTGCCCTTAATGATATTCCGGGCAGAAAAATGCCTTAACACAGATTCCTACTGGTTTAAACTCACAAATATTATCAAGTATAAGAAGGGTAATCCTCAATAAATTAAACTTTTGGAACTAACCGGGATAACCGCCGAGTGCTGCGTGATGCATGCTAGACCACTGTCCGAGAGCGATAAACTCTAAATAATTCGTTCGAGAGGGTAGCCGAGTAGCGAGGGACCTTGATTGTGCTTTTGGGTAATATATTGCACCGTATCGCATCAACCCCTTTGGTACTGGGGATCCGAAGGTAAACTGGGGAATCCGTGCAATTAAGGGATTAACCCAACTGTTAACGAGGAGTTCTCTTCGGGTGGATTTTGAGGTTTATGTGCCATAGTTTTTTTTTTTTTAAATAGTTGGTTTCCCCATAGGCTTGGGTCCGAGGACCATGCAAGGCCTTGATTCTGTCCAAAACCTAGTTTTCCACATCCAGGTAGTTGGTTTTCCCATAGGCTTGAGTCCGAGGACTATGCAATGCCTTGGTTCTGTCCAAAACCTAGTTTTCCTCATCCAGGTAGTTGGTTTTCCCATAGGCTTGAGTCCGAGGACTATGCAATGCCTTGGTTCTGTCCAAAACCTAGTTTTCCTCATCCAAGTAGTTGGTTTCCCCATAGGCTTGAGTCCGAGGACTATGCAATTCCTTGGTTCTGTCCAAAACCTAGTTTTCCACATCCAGGTAGTTGGTTTTCATATAGGCTTGAGTCCGAGGACTATGCAATACCTTGGTTCTGTCCAAAACCTAGTTTTCCACACCAGGTAGTTGGTTTTCCCATAGGCTTGAGTCCGAGGACTATGCAATGCCTTGGTTCTGTCCAAAACCTAGTTTTCCACATCCAGGTAGTTGGTTTTCCCATAGGCTTGAGTCCGAGGACTATGCAATGCCTTGGTTCTGTCCAAAACCTAGTTTTCCACATCCAGGTAGTTGGTTTCCCCATAGGCTTGAGTCCGAGGACTATGCAATGCCTTGGTTCTGTCCAAAACCTAGTTTTCTCTTCGTGTGGGATCTTGGCTTTAGGGGAGTTAGCTCCTCAGCCAAGCCCCTAGAGTTTATCCATACGATTAACGCTACCAAGTGCCTAGTTTGCTCTTTACGGGGGACCTTGGCTTTAAGGGAGTTAGCTCCTCAGCCAAGCCCCTAGTCAAGAAACGTAGCCCCTAGCAGAACTTTATACTAGAACTCTATAACCAACGGTTAGAAATAACAAAGAAACTCTATCGACCTACCTCCTATACCATCACACAAGCCTTTCCCACAGACGGCGTCAATTGTAAGGATACGGTTCGTTACGAATCGTATCCTTACAATTATATATATATATATATATATAATTTTTTTTACATGTGGGGGTCTTCTTTTATTTAGAGGTCTTAAACAATTGCATCAATTGTATTACCTATTGAGTCGACCTTGGCCACCTGTTTGACCTTTTTCTCTCTAAGTTGATTTCAAACCCAGTAAGTCTATCAACAAAATAATTTTCACAAACTTCTTTTAAAAAATAACACCTGATGACATACTTTGTTACGATGCGTTAAAAAAAATGTTAATGATGAGAAAATGCAAAAGTAATATTGTCCTAATTATAGCTCTTTATACCAATAGTTATAAAAAATATTAGAGTAATACTAGAGATACAATTTTTTTTATAACAAATTTTACAGATTACTAATATTGTGAATGATTATTGGTATATGAAAAGTGATGCTAATGGTGAGTCTAGATGAAAACTAATAATATTAACAGTTTGTAAAAATATTGTAAAATAATTTGTAACTGTAACATTACTCAAAATATTATGTCGCTAATGCTACTATTTCAAACCACCATATCTGAACATTTTAAAAATAAAAAATAAAAAAGTGCCAAACTCCAAACCAGACTTCAGTTGATGACCACCTGGACTCAAATAACTTAATACCAATTAAATGTTTAAAAAAAAAAAATCTTTTTATGGTATGGTTAAACAATCCATTTATAATGAATTCATTTTTATATATGTGTGTGTGCCTGGCCTGGTGTAGAAGGAAGGTTTCTGCTCTTCACTTTAGCTTAATCTTACTCATGGGATTCTAACATCTTTCCGATTTTGTATTTTAGTCAATTTGCCATTTTGGGGCCTTTGGTTTAGTTGGAGTTGGAACAGGTGGTGGCCTCGTGCTTTAGTTTAAACAAACAAAATGTATCAAATAGAGTGAGTGTGGGCAAGTAGAGCCTCAAATAACCCCAAAATTAACTTTGATTAGGATGGTTATGTTGTATGCAACTATGTCAACCTCACGTACACGACACCTGGCTTGATTAAGCATAGATCAGTGCTAAGAATACCATTTTCTCAAAACATGCTAAGCTATAATTAATTAGAATAACATTATTTTCACATTAGTCCACAACTACTAATATCACTTTTTATTATACACTAATCAAGGACATCAAGGACGGGGCTTTTTTTGGATGGGGGGGGACATTCCCCCCCCCCCCCCCCCCCTCAGATTTTTTTTTTAAAATTTTACTATATATATAATATATATTATTTTTAGCAATTTGTTTCAATAAAATTGCACTTTACCCCTCAACAATATTATTGATATTTGTTAAAAGTTATAAAAAATAAATAAAAAATTAGCCCAGTGGCAAAAATTAAGCTCAAACAACACTCCAAAACAAACACAAGCAAAAATAAATAAATAAATAAATAAAAGCCGATTCTAACTGGAGATCTAACTAGTATAAGAGTAGGAAAACACCCAACGGCAAGGCACACATATAATAAAAGAGAAGAAGAATGGAATTTCTAAGCCACTAAAAAAATAATAATAAATAAAAATAAAACCTAACTTAAAGCAGAACGCAAAAGACCTTAAACTAAGGAGTTGGGCAATGGCAGGCAGTAGAAGTAGAGGTAGACTAGCACACCACGCCTGATGCCACCGGCCACCACCAGCCACCACTAGAGTCCACTGTAGCACCACCCCACCCCTGTCAGCCCAAGCCTGGTAATTTATATCCAATCTCTTTTATTTTTTTGGATGAGAATATTGTATCCCTCCCTCTCATATTTGAATCTCCAATGCTTGTTTGATTAAATTGTGAAGAAAATTTAAAGAAAGGTAGAGATGAGAGACATAGTATGTAACACCGCAACCTAATTTCATTATTAATTTTATGAGTTTATATGCATGTCATTATCTTAATTACTTTTAAGTGCTTGAAGTTTTGATATTGTGATATTATAGAACATATATGCGCTTTTAATGTGAGGGATATAACTTTATAAAGGTAAGGATATATATATATATATATATATATATATGTATGTGCAAAGTGATATTATTTTTGTAGAAAAGGGTGAGTGTGAATGCAAGAAATTATTTTGTAGGAAAGTGTGAGTATGAATGCAAGAAAGTTGAAAAGTGGGTGTGATTCTTCTTTCCCTAGCCATACACGTATCCACCCCAGATTTTCCACATCTCTTATCTATTTTTGCTGCCCCAAAAGTCTTCTCCTTGCATTATTTTCTTAGCTGCATCAGATCAATAGTCTAGCCCCTCTTTCCCTACTCTTTTCCTTGTTCTTTGTTTCTTTTTTCCCCCCTTCTTACATGGCAGCCCTCCCTCTCTCACCAAAGCAAAATATCCCTCTCTAAAGAAGAAATTAAAGGTTTAACACTAAAATTTCAGCTTCAAATTGTTGGGGGTAAGTAATCAAAACTTCCTTTGTTTATTTCTACTTCTTTATCCTCTATCATGATTTTAGAGGTTGAACTATGATTCTGTTTTAGTGATTGAAAGTTTGATGATATTTTGATCAATTGAATGCTTATTAACATATTTTAATATGTATACTATAGGTATAAAAATACCCAAATGAAATTAAGACCTATTGCTATTTGTTGATGATTTTGTAAGAATATGTACTGAAGCTGTCTCTGTGATAGATTTGATGTTTACAACAAGAAAAATATTTATTAAATCATATTCTGTGAATTAGGATGCTAGGAGTAGTTTTTTTATGAATTCTAAGACACACATGGTTGTTATAGAAGTGGTCTCACAGTATTTGGATGAACATAAAAATAATGGTTTAATTTTTAAGTTGTAAGAAATTCTGTCCGGACAGATTTGAGTGTGCTATCTTGTGTGATTTTTAGTAAATCATGGGTTTATTCTTTGACTTCAAAATTTTTATGTTTATACTGGACATACAGGGGAGTAGTTATGTAAAATTTCATAACAATTGGATGTGTTTGGACAGCCCGTTTTTATTTTACAAGTGGAGCATATGCTGTTGAAATGAACAGTGAATAACATATGCTACACCTGACTTTATGGATTTAATTCTCAAGTTAGGTTGAATGTTTTGAGTTATAATTTAATACACTCATCCTTTGGTGTGTTTGGAGCATATATAAATCTTATGGATTGGTTTTTCTATGGTTTGAATGCAAAATGTGTTTGATGATTGTATCATATGCTTTGGGGAACTTTATGTGATAGGAATTAAGATTTTCTTGAGTTTGAGAGTTAGGTTGTGATTGAGGTATAAGTTTATATATTAGAAAGAGTTTGTCCGTAATAAGTTTTGGTTTTTCGTTTAGGTGGCGAGAACGAGAACATGGACACTTGAGCTCCTCCTGTACAATCTCTTGTGCCTTCTGTTTTCAGGTAAGGGACTTGTGACATGCGCTTTTGATAAGTATAAAAATTGTTTAGAAAAGTATTATGCATTAAAGTTTTTAACTAGAGATATTACATATATGTATGATTTAAGTAAAATATGTGTTCATGAATTGTTTAATCTTATATACATAATAATTTTAGCATATTAATGCTATTATTTGTATCACGAACATAATATTTAAGAATAAAGTGGATATACTACTATTGTGAAACATTTATGTAAAAGTAAAGTTATCAGAAAAATATAGTTTTCGGTTATTTCATTGTTATGATCTGAACTCAGCCAATAGAGGTTATAGTACTAGCATTTCCATGGAGATTCTGATTGGCCATTAAAAGTGGGACTGGCTCTGCTGTACCCGCCCTTGTTGGTAACAGCCAACTTGTGGAGGATGTCAACCTACCTCCATGGTTGAAAGTATGTATTATGATATGATTTCGGAATTACCTGGCATTGTGAGGAATGTTTGATGCCTGACACTCTATGCTGGAATCCTCCCAAAGTAGTGACAGACTTACAATTGGATTAACTAATATGTATTATAAATGAAGTATAAAGTTATTTGGAAATTATAAGAAAAGTATGATGATAAGAAAGGTATATTGAATGTGTTATAAATCTGATGAGAAATTATGATAAAATATTTGATAGTCTATTTAAAGATAAGATTACTGAATTATATTCAAGTTCCATATTATGTCATTTTATTTATTATATGAAAGGAAAATGAAGTATTCTCATCTAAAGCCCTTAAGTTATTTTTAAGAACAATATGAACAGTATGAAGGCTACTTTATCAAATTTGGCATATCCGTAAACTATTTGATTTACATGCATTCTTATTAAAGGCCCATGGAGCTTTAAAACTTTACTGGGTTTCGTAGCTCACCCTATTATATTTTAGTGCATAGGTTTTTCCTGGAAGCAGCGAGAGTATTAGAAGTGGCAAGGATTCTATGTTTTCTCGTTTGTTAGAATGCAAAGTTTTTTTATATAGCAATTAGTTTTTTTGTTGTATAGAAGGAATTAAGATGTACTTGATCCTTTGGGCACAAATGTAATTCGGTACTTTAGTTTGTTTTGAATCCCAATTGTATGTCTTTGGAGTTAGGTTTGTAATAAGAGTTTTGCTAAACGTTTAGCTATGTAATATTTACACAAATATCTTAAGTTTCAGCCAGATGGTAATTTTCCAAGTTCGAAGGAAATGAAATTTCAAGATTGCCATCATTTTGTATATTATGGCTTTTATGCAAGAAAATAAGCAGGAATTCAACAAACAATTCTTGATAAGTACCTTCAATTTAGGTTGGTTTGTGTTAGTATTGAGATAAACTTGATATTAACATGCCGGTCATGCTCTAAACTCTTAAGTACAGGTTTCGGTCGTGACATAGTAGGGACGGTAGTTTTGTCTAGAAGAGACTAAAGAGAAAGAGTGAAAGAGAGAACCAAAGTGGTAAACTTCTAAGGTGTGTTTATTTGAAAGTAAAATAGGGTAGATGGAAAACTTTGGAGAGAAAATGAAAAGGAAAATTTTTTGGAGTGTGTTTGGTTAGATGGGGAGGAAGGAAAATAAATGGTGGGTAGGGCCTGAGTAATTTCTCTCCAAACCCACCAAAAAGTTTTTTACCCAAAATGGGGAAAAAACTAAAAGAAGAAAATGAGCTACTTAATGGACGAAAATGCCCATGTGCAAGTCCCATTCTTTTTTTTCTTTTTTCTTTTTTTTTTTTTGTGTGTTTTCCTGTGCATGTTGCCTCTTCCTTTTTTTTTTTTTTCTTTTTCTTTTTTCTTTTCCTGTCCTAGACATTGCCTTTTTTCTTTTTCTTTTTTTCTTTATTTCTAGGGCTATGGGTGTGATGGTGTTTTGTTTTTTTTCTTCTTTTTTCTTTATTTATTTTTTTGTTTAACTAGACATATTTTTTTTGGAGACATGATTTCTATTTTTAAATAAATTGGATGATTGCTTCTTCTTTTTTTGGTTGTCTGTCACTTTTTTATTTTAATTGGCCATCTTTTTTTAACAAACGTATATGAGTAAATTTATACAAACTCAATTTTTCCATCCCTCCACTTTTCTACTCTCAACTAAATAAAAATGAAAGAAATTAAAATATTTTCTATCCTCTCATTTTTTCATCATCCTCCCACTTTTTTGGTTGTTTGTCACTTTTTTATTTTAATTGGCCATCTTTTTTTAACAAAGGTATATGAGTAAATTTATACAAACTCAATTTTTTCATCCCTCCACTTTTTTACTCCCAACTAAATAAAAATAAAAAAAATTAAAAATTTTTTTATCCTCCCACTTTTTCATCCTTTCACAATTTTCTTTCCTCTTACTTTCCTTTCCCTCTAACCAAACAAGCTCCTACAGTCTAGACTCATCTTTCTCTGACAAAATTTATATAAATATATATATATATATATATATATATATATATATAAAGCTGTCTGGCCAGCGGCCCTCTCTTTGTTTAATGAAAAAGCATAAACAAACACAAGACGCAACAGTACAACTCCAGCAACACATCAACACCTATTGCAGCCCATGTGATGTAATAAGCTTTTTATGTAGTTTTGTCTGTTAGTGATTTGGTGTCTTTTAAAAAAATAAAAAAGATGCTTTTTTGATAAATAATTAAAGAGATTTCTTTGCAACTTTAAAATTTATTGGTTAATTGTGTGCATAGTATTTGTTTATTGTGGGTAAAGATAGTAAATTATTGATTATATAATGACATGATAATTTCAAATTATATTTTATTTGTAGATTATGAAAATGTCAACTTCTATATTTAATTTTTTCAAAAGAAAAGTTTCAAATGATTTAGAAGCTAATACTAGTGCAACATTGCCAATCACTAATGTTGAGGAAAATCCTGATGTCTCAATAGAGGAAAATCTTGACATCTCAAATGAGAAAAATTCTAATGAACCAGTTAAGGAAAATCTCGACGTTTCAATTGAGGAAAATCTTGACATCCTTATTGAGGAAAATTTTGCCTCCCTAATTCTAAGTCCTAACTCCATCCCTGACACTAATCATAATTAATCATCTTGACAATTTAAAAATAGAATATTTTTTGAAATGATACTATAGTTACTACAAATTTAGCCATACAAATCTTATAAATTAATTGTTTAACTTTTAAAACAACAAAATATAATTAAGAAAATTATTTATTATGTTATTAATGTGTTACTTATATCACTCAATGTGTCACGTTAGTTTTTAAATCTTTTATAATAAATTTGATAGCAGCTTTTAACATTTTCTAAAATTTTGTATCCTCAAGACTAGTATTTTTTGGCTGAATATTATCCTTAGACATATTGTTAAGCAAAAGTCTCCCCTGAAAGTATTTTGGTGGTGTTAATTGCGCAATCAAACTCATGATAGTGGGACTTCTTCTTTCCGCCAGCCAGAACTGTAGTCGATCAAACCTACAACACCGTTTGAAAGTTTTGCATAGTGTGTGCAATATCAAGGGCTTGCATGTGTGTGTGTGTATATATATATATATGTATTCTCTTCATTCTCCTCTCCAGTGCAGATTCAACTCATACTCCTTCAAAACCCTTCTAAGGTTTTGGAGTTTAGCAATTAGTGCCAAGCTAGTTTCCAAGCAACAATGAAGGCAGGCGCTATTGAACTTGATGAGAGGAAGAGTTTTAAGCCAAGGGTTGGCTTGAATAGAGGGGTGTCCAACCTAGATTTCTTCCTAAGCCTAGTTGCAATTCTGGGTACCCTAGGAAGTCAACTAATGAAACGCTTCCTTATTTTGTTATACAGTTCATTTGGTTCAGGGCTGAGTATAAAGATCTTCAAATGTGTATGTATGTCGTATCTTCCTGACTTCCTGACCATTGAGTACTTTATGAGTTTATGTTTGTAAAAATATGCTACTTACATTTTATGGTAAATAGCATTGGTCTTTTTTATTTTGGCATGAAAAAGGTATAACTACTTGTCTATCTTGATCCGTTGTTACATTTTAAAATTTGATATGTCAAAATTGAGCATTTTAAATTGAGAGACTAAAATCAAACACACCCCATATTTTCGAAACCCAAAATGCGACTTAACTTATATTTAAATATATCATTGTGTGCATATGTTAACTGTGCCTAGTAATGCTTGTTAGGATCTTTAGATTGTTAGCAAATTCCAGGAAAAAATGATGTATTTTTATTCTTATTAATTGAACAGTGTATTGTAAATTTGTTTGGGAGGTTATTCTATATTGGGTGGAAGTTGGTTGAATTGGAAGTTAGAATTGCAAGTTGAAGAGTTTCGCCCCAAGTGAAATTCCAATGTCCAACGAATTTATCAAGCAAATTTCATTTTTGAAAGCAGTCACCCAAAGGATTAGCTTGGCTCTTAGAAGACCTTGGCTCGAGCAAAAATGTTAGAACCTAAGAGAAATCAGTTCAGATTTTCTCCACCATTCCCAACCTTTTCCCACCTATATAATCATTTCCCTCAAATTTTTTACACCGATAAACTCCCAAGTGAAGTGTTAGAGAGCTAAAATAAACCGTAGATCAAAAACTCATGTTCTTTCTACCTTCTATATAGCCACATACCATGAGATGAGATTTATACCATCACTTTCTACACTACGTTAAGAGTTATAGGGGTTAATTGGTGATTGGGGAATTATTGGAGCAACCCAAATTCAACTTATGGTGGATTGAAGATGCAATTGGAGCACAATTGTGAATCTACAAGCTAAAAAATAGAAAAAAAGCTTGAGTATAAGTTTGCTGCATTACTAGTTGGAGGGTTTTGTGAGTGATTTGTGCCGCAATTATCTACTTAGTGAATCGGTTTCAGTGGTCTAAGCCACAGGGAAGTTTTTCTGCCAATTTTGTAAGTTTTTCTCTTCAATAACACATCAATGTATTATTTTTTGTTTGGTTTTCTGTGGTTGCCTATTGACATGCTTTAATTTGCCTATCCATGCAATGTTTATCATCCATGCTTAATTCAATTGGCCAATCACTTGTATTTGGAATTAATTGGTAGGTTAGGCTAAAAATTTATTAACTAATTATTAAAAAGTTGGGGTTAAAATTAATACATAAGTTAGATTAGGTATTTCTCAAAGTTACGTTAATACTATTTTTACTACAAATCCTAAGTGACAACGTTGGCGGAGGGAGGTGGGGGACTGGGGGGCCAAGGCCCGTGGCTTTTCCAAAATTGCCCCTTATCCATTATGTTGTGATATTATCTCTAGCAATCAATTCCATATTCAATTTTTTTTAAAGCTTTGAGAATAAAGAAAAAAGGGAAAAGTACAAAAGACGAACTGACTTTGTGTTGGAATCAAATTGACCCATTGTCCTTTAATTTGAAATAAAAAGACCTTGTCCTTTGAGAAAATTTTAAAATTCTGTTAATAAATTCAAATAAATTTTACTTTTAAATGTATATATTTTAAAATTGAATCAAGGGAGGTGGGGGACCGGGGGCCAAGGCCCGTGGCTTTTCCAAAATTGCCCCTTATCCATTATGTTGTGATATTGTCTCTAGCAATCAATTCCATACTCAATTTTTTTTTTAAAGCTTTGTGAATAAAGAAAAAGTAGAAAAGTACAAAAGACGAAGTGACTTTGGATTGAAATCAAATTGACCTATTGTCCTTTAATTTGAAATAAAAAGACCTTGTCCTTTGAGAAAATTTTAAAATTCTATTAATAAATTCAAATAAATTTTACTTTTAAATGTATATATTTTAAAATTGAATCAATTGCTTCTCACATATTGTATTTTTCATCCAATTATGTTAAATTTTCAATGCATGAGTTGACAGTACTTCTTAAAATGGTTAATGCGTACAATATATGAATGCAGCATAAATTTCAAGCACTTATTTGCTACAAGGTTTTTTATTTTTTATTTTGGTTTTAGAAGGAGCATAGTTCTGGGTTTTTTTATTTTTTTTATTTGAGGAACAGAGCATAGTTCTGGTTTAGTTTAGTAGTTTACTATGTCTATCTTTTTGAGATAAAAGATAGAAACTTATATTGACTATTTATATTTTTATATGATCTTTGTAGGCTAACATAATTGTTAAGAGAGTGATTCTCCACAAAAGAGAGAGAGAGAGAGAATTAAGTATATCTTTTGAAAATTACAACTTCAAATTTCTCTCTAAAATAATTACTCTATATTTTCTATTTTTAGATTATATATATATATAGAGAGAGAGAGAGAGGAAAGTAAAAAGAAAAAAAAGTAAAAAGGAACTACTTGTCGGCCACTGTCCCTGCTAATTGATGAATCTTTGAGTGGTCCAGCTCATACAAGCAACTACGTTGTTAGTCATTGGTCTTTTCGCTGTCCACGCATGCAATTTTTACCTAGTTGGGTCACGACTCACGATGATTTGGTTACTTTTGATAGGCATTCCATTCACGCGTTGCTCTTTACAAAAAGGATGGCGTCTTTTATACAGAGCGATGCAAAACTATAGTTTATCCAAAAACATAAATAAATAAAAATAAAAATAATGCAAGACTATAAAAATTAACTAATAAAGTCGTTACATTATTACAAATTTTATATATTATTTTTTGTGTACTATTTTATAGTCAATCAATTATAATTTATCATTTTCTTACAAAATTATGATGTCATTTAAAAAAAAATATTAAATATTAAAATAAAATAAAATAAAATACAACTGGTAAAGAGAAATGTTTTTTAGAAAATAGTTTTCAATTTGATGAATTACAAATGTAGACCAGGATTGGACAAAAGGAGTGTAGCAAATGACTTGCCAAGAGATTATGACCCTCTAAAGTTATTTTTCTTAACTAATTTTTTTTATTGTAAATGGTTCAGATTATACTATATCATTTTTCACTAACAATATTTTTAAAGAATTCTTCTACCATTACAATTTTTGCCTCAACTTTAATGCAAGGCCAGCCCTGCCACCTAAGGCCCCTACTAGAGAAAGGCCCGAAAGATGGGGCAAAAATTTATTTTTAATATATATATATATATATATATATTGGAGATATAAAAAAAAAATTATTAGTTTCACACTTTTCTTCCACTTTAAATATGCTCCAAAAAATTGAATAATGCTAGATATAATATAAATTTTAATACATAGGTCATACAAATAAATGTGTGATCAATCATAACAAATACTTCATATAATAAAATATTATAAATACTATAAATTTTACTATATAGCCTTTGTAAACTGATATGATTATGAATTTGATTGATAGACTTTAATAACCTAATAAATGCATATGTGAATTATTTTTTGTGATTGGTGATACAATTTTGTAAGCGCTCTATATTGTAAAATTTAGAGTATTGATCTCTAACATCCTTTATTCAAATATTTGTTTATTATTTTCTTAAAGTGTCACCTTTCACATTTATTGCTACATTAATTTGTAAGATTTTTATTGTAAAATTTGTTATACTTTTAGCATTTTTTCAAAACTAAAAACCAAAAAAAAAAAAAAATAGTCATATTAAAAAGTAAGAATAATTTAATTTTCTTTTTTTTTTTTAAATTGCTCCATTGTGAGGCCTTTTGATACAAATGTGCATCTAAGCATTGCCGAATTACAATTTCGGATTCATATTTAGAGTATTATGTATTGCGAGCAAAAATTTGGCAAATTTAACTTGACAAAGGATAATTTGTGCAGTTTTACCATGAAGTGGACAAGAAAGCAAACTGGTTGCTGCCTGTGGCTGTTTGAGAGCAATTTAGAATGTAAAAAAATCCTTTTGCTATATTTTTTGTGATGTACAAAAATCCTTCTCATGTAGGAATGGGAACTTGTTTATTTTCTTTGTGATGTTTATGGAACTTGTGATGTAGGAATGGGAACGTGTTTATTTTCCTTGTGATGTTTATGGAACTTGTCATGTTTATTATGGAACTTGTGATCTTGGGATGTAATGATATTTATGGAACTTGTTTTGTGATGTTTATTTCCCTTGTGATGTAGGAATGGGAACTTCTTTATTTCCCTTGTGATGTTTAAGGAACTTGTGATGTTTATTATGGAACTTGTGATATTGGGATGTAATAAGTTGTGAAAGCAGGGAGTTGTTATGGAACTTGTGATTAATAGGAAGTTGTGAAAGCAGGGATTTGCTATATAGTAGGAACTTGAGAAAGCAGGGAAAAGAAAAATTTAAAAAAAAAAAAAAAAAAAAAAAAAACCTATAGCCGCGTTTGTAAAACGGCGCTATAGGTTGTGCCAATGTTGCTGGAAAATAGTCTATAGCCGCGTTTAAAACGCAGCTCAAACTAGGTCTATAGCCGCGTTTATTAAAACACCGCTATTGGTTCAGACTTATAGCCGCGTTTATCAGAAACGCCGCTATAGGGAAACTTTGAGCTGCGTTTTGAACGCGGCTATAGACCCTTATTCAGGTGCTTGAAACAACCTATAGCCGCGTTGATAATCGTAGCTCAAAGCTGTCCTGGAGCCGCATTTCTTTGAAACACGGCTATAGGTCGGGGTCTATTGCTACGTTTCTAAAAACGCAGCTATAGGCCCTGATCCTATAGCCGCGATTAGAAAACGCGGCTATAGGTCGAGTTTTAGCCGCGGTTTCAAAAATGCGACTATAGGCTTTCTGCTGCGTTGTTTAGGCCGCGTTTTTGGGGTCTATGGCTGCGTTTTTCAAACACAACTATAGACCTGTTTTTTTGTAGTGGAGGACTGGTGCAAAAAAGCTCAAGAGATCGACTAAGTTAAGATTGTGCTACCCTAGATGAATCTAGCTAACTGCCCCGTGTTATCGAAGCTTCCTCCAATCTGGAACACAAACATATGTCATTTGTTGTGTAGAATGATAAGGCTTCTGCCCTTCATTTTAACATATTCAAGGGATGATCTCACTTCTTTCCGAGTTTATATTTTAGTCATTTTGCCATTTTGGGGCCTATGGTTTAATTGGTGGAATTTGGACTCATGTAGGTGGTGGCCTCGTGCTTTAGCTTTAAAAAATGTATCAAATAGAGTAAGTATGGGCAAGTACTAAGTTTGGATGAAGTCTGTTCCTCTAGATATAATCACTTTTGTTTATGTTGATTTACCAGCTTCTTGATTAATATAAAGACTAATTTTCTTCTTAAAAAAAAAAAAAAAAAAAAAATCAAGATCCATTGCAAACCCCTTACTTTACACCCTCCAATAACAACATGCTACATCAACACACTTCTTGATATCCTAAACACATCTTAGATCTACTCAATTACAAATAAAATACATTTTATCAAAGGATATGCCAATATATAGAAAATATGACCTAACACTTTCATCAATACTATTGGTAAAACTACAAGATGGGAATTTTTTTTTTTTTTTTGGTGCCAAAGTTTAGAAAAAAAATATTTTACCTTATTTAAGAATAAGAAATATACTAAAATTCAAAGCTATATAAAAAATAATAAAATATAAACAAAATGATAGATATAAAATAAGAAATATACTACTATCTTTTTAGTTTATATTAACAACATATAAACATAATAATATAGTATAAAATAACTTTTTGGTTTAAGTAATGATAGAGATACAATATTTTTCATAATTTTTGGGATTCTAGTGACATCACTTTACTAAGGAATAGTGGTGCACCACTTATATTATTTTTATTATGCACCAATCAGAATATGTCATGTTAATAGTTGTTGAAAAAAAAAGTGTATACCTAAATTTCTTGTATCATTTGTGAAAGCGGACAATATCAAATTTTTGCCTTAGTGTGATATCCCAAATTTGATTAGATATTGTGTGAGTGCTAGGAGATCCACATCAGACATATTCTTGGTTGATATCGGTTTTATTAATAAGTACAAGGAACCTCATTTGTATCCAATTCTTTTAGAGTATAGTGCAGATGTGACTTACTTTTTTCTTGGGTCGATACATACTTTTGCCACAATTATGATATGATCATCTATGATTGGTGAAGAAAAAGTGTTGAGTTCATTTGAAAGTAATTGTCAATCACTCATAGTCGATCACTTCATTAAGTTGTGGCAGATGATGTAGTTGTAGAAGACCTGTTGTATTAATATTTGTGCTGCTTTAGAACATTCATGGTCTAACCATTTGAGATATATATTTTTTTTTGGTAAGAAAAAAATAGGCAAAAATCTAAAACTAACCCTCTAACTTTTAGTCTTTTTCATTTTAGTCCTTTAACTTTTAGTTTTGTCATTTTAGTCCTTTAACTTTCAATTATTGTCAATTCGGTACTTTGTTAAACTCCAGTTATTTCTTGCCGTTAATTAGGTCAAAATGATGTCTTATATATATATATATATATATATATATATATATATATATATATATTGTAGGGACATGATTATTTAGCGGCCCAAGAATGACATTGGGCTCGTAAGTAAAGGGCCCTAACAATATGATTTATAGAGAGTGGGTTTGAAAGGCAGGACCTTGGTCACAGTTTAGCGATTTAGTAGTGGTTTTAAAAGAATTTTATTTACCGGTGGGCTTGGCTTGACTAGCTAAGCCTTCCATTAGTGCGAGTTGTAGGATTAAGTCCTCGGACAGCGTCCGAGGAGCATTGTATCCTTCTTTTTCTCCCTTTTGCAGGAATTTCCTTCTTCCCCGGGGGGAGGGGGGGGGAGGGTCCCCTTTTTTCTTTGCTTCCTTTCCCTTTTATACTAGTGTTCCTTTCCCTTTTAGTGTCCACGTGTAAGTTTTAGTTCCTGAGGTGCAGATCTGTCTCGTCAACCCATACCTAGAGTGGTTGGGGGCAGTTGGAAAAGTTAAATAACATGGTTTGGGGTATGGGCCTGTCAGATGCTGGATTCTGTATTACGATGTTGGCAGCTTTCTCCCTTGTCTTGTCCCTGGACGGTGTTTGTCCTTTTCGTCAGGCGTTTTGTGAGGAACTGAGCATATCGTCCTCGGCCATATCCTTGTGCCTTCATTATGCGTCCTCAGTAATAGCTCTTCTCGGCTTAGGCCTTGGGCCCTAACATAGAATGGGCCTAGGCCACGAATTCTCTGGCCCCACAATAGCCCCTCAAAATCCTGCTGCCTAACTTTTTAGTTGGGGAGGAGGGTTTTGGTGATGTTAGGCCCACATCATGGCCCGTTCAAAATTCTGTACTTTACTGATGTTTGTGTTTTTCCATTTGTAAGTGAGACGTGTTGAACTAGAGGCATCCCTTTAGTTTTTACTCACGCGATGTCCTCTAACATTTCAGTGTTCGAGGCGCGCCTTTACGAGGATCTTTAAATCTTGTGGTTGCAGATGGTGTTGGAAATTGAGCCAAAATCATCTTGTCCGTAGCATTCCTTGGAAACCTGCATAAATTAAATGCCACCACCTTGCCCTTTATATAAGCAGGATAGGAGGTTATTCCCCTCACACATAAACCCTTCGGCTCCCTTCAAAATCATAATCCTTTAGCCATAATCACAGTCTCCATATCCAGTGCTATCCACCCTTTGTGCAATATGTCTGAGGCACGGGTGGGGGCAAAGGGACTACACCCGCCACAGAGGCACCGGACTCCTCCGCGACTCAAGGTGGTGCGGTCTGGCCAGGGAAGACACAGACTCAAGATGATCTTCCGCTTTGACCAGGTGGGGATGGTATCTCCGCCTCTTTCAGTCAAAATCCAAAGCAGGTACTAGTCGCATCAAATTCTTGGTGCGTCAAAAGTAAGGTTTTCCGCCATCAGCACCGTCTGCTCTATCGCAGGCGTGGTTAACATGGAGGCTCATCAACTTCCGGCTCCTTGCACCTTTTCTTCAATGGTGCTAGCCTCAAGTTGGGCTCCCTGCACCTTTTCTTCATCGGTGCTAGCCCCAAGTTGGGTTCTTTTGCTGCCTGAGTTATAGGCATGTAAAAGTATTGAGGAATGGTTTTCGTGGACGCCGTTTTAGAACTGCTGCATCTCTCCTTTGTTTTCTGTTCACTCCCTTGTATCTTTTCTTTTTCCTTATGTAGTTAGTTTTTAGCATAAGCTTATTCAAGCTCTTTCATTGTACGTTGTACTCCTTTCTTTATCTTAATAAAAGATGAATCTGTTTCCTTCTATGTATTTTTCTATTCTGCAGCAATTACTTTGTGAATGGGTGTACTACATATGTATTTTCCTTTAATGATACTTAGGGCAGGGAACCTTAAAACAAAAAGCTATTAACTTGAACTTACCGACATTACCGAATATAATTGTGCTAACTTGTAGTATATTAAACTTATGAGACTAACCTAGATAACAGCCGAACGCTCCGTAATGCATGTGAGGCAGCCGTCCAAGCATGATAAACTCAAAGTAAACCATCCGAGAGGGTTGCCAAGCAGTAAGGGACTTTGGCCGTGTCATTGATAGCATCTGACCCTATCACGACCGCATCAGTTCCCCTGGTATTGAGGATCCGAGGGTAAACTAGGGATTCCATTCAGTCTAGGGACCAACCTAAATATTAATGGGTAACTCCTCAACGGGGTAAAGTCTAAGGGCCATATAACGCCCAGGTTGTGTCCAAAACTTGTATTTTTCTTTTAAGTAGTTGGTTTCTCCAGAGGCTTGAGTCCGAGGACCATACAAGGCCTTGGTTCTATCCAAAACTTGTATTGTTTCTTTTAAGTAGTTGGTTTCCCCAGAGGCTTGAGTTCGAGGACCATACAAGGCCTTGGTTCTGTCCAAAACTTGTATTGTTTCTTTTAAGTAGTTGGTTTCCCCAGAGGCTTGAGTCCGAGGACCATACAAGGCCTTGGTTCTGTCCAAAACTTGTATTGTTTCTTTTAAGTAGTTGGTTTCCCCAGAGGCTTGAGTCCGAGGACCATACAAGACCTTGGTTCTGTCCAAAACTTGTATTTTCTATTTATTTATTTTTTGAAGATTAGCCCCTCGACCAAGGTGGGGAGAGTTAGCTTGATGTTGGAAGCCCCTAGAGCCGCCCGTGTCATTGGCACTACAAGGCGTAACCCCTAGCGAAAATTTATGTCAAAGCAACAACAGCATGTCGTTGGAAGTGGAGGAACCTTCGCAGACCTTTGCTTGATAGAGGCTTGGCTCCACCGCCACCTGTGCGAACGCACAAGCCTTTCCCACAGACGGCGCCAATTGTAGGGACATGATTATTTAGCGGCCCAAGAATGACATTGGGCTCGTAAGTAAAGAGCCCTAACAATATGATTTGTAGAGAGTGGGTTTGAAAGGCAGGACCTTGGTCACAGTTTAGCGATTTAGTAGTGGTTTTAAAAGAAGTTTATTTACCGGTGGGCTTGGCTTGACTAGCTAAGCCTTCCATTAGTGCGAGTTGTAGGATTAAGTCCTCGGACAGCGTCCGAGGAGCATTGTATCCTTCTTTTTCTCCCTTTTGCAGGAATTTCCTTCTTCCCCGGGGGGGGGGGGGGTCCCCTTTTTTCTTTGCTTCCTTTCCCTTTTATACTAGTGTTCCTTTCCCTTTTAGTGTCCACATGTAAGTTTTACTTCCTGGGGTGCAGATCTGTCTCGTCAACCCATACCTAGAGTGGTTGGGGGCGGTTGGAAAAGTTAAATAGCATGGTTTGGGGTATGGACCTGTCAGATGCTAGATTTTGTATTACGATGTTGGTAGCTTTTTCCCTTGTCCTGTCCCTGGACAATGTTTGTCCTTTTCGTCGGGCATTTTGTGAGGAACTGAGCATATCGTCCTCGGCCATATCCTTGTGCCTTCATTATGCGTCCTTGGCAATAGCTCTCCTCGGCTTAGGCCTTGGGCCCTAACGTAGAATGGGCCTGGGCCACGAATTTTCTGGCCCTACATATATATAATAAATTTCAGAAGTAAAAGAAAATTTTAAAAAAATGATATTAAAAAAAAAAAAAAAAAACATTTAGGTCATTCCCCTTACCTGAAATCAAAACCAAGGAATCATTCGAGACTAGTGAAAATCCTGTCCCCACAAATAACAATGGCTTTCACTAACGCACTGTTCGAGTTGAACCCTAAAAACTCCTTCATGTTCTTTCAAACATGTATGTTCTTGTTGTCTGAACCTGTGTTCAACAAATCCGCAGACACCGCTAAAGAATATATGTGAGCTTCTTCTCGTACAAGCGAGCCTATGAGACCATTAATCTAAGGAAGACCTTCGAAGAAATTAGTGAAGGGCGAAGGAGTTAACCATGGGGACTCGTTCATAGACGAGGATTGGTTCCACAGAGACATGACATTGTACGGCGAGGAACCAACAGTACTTTCATAGTTTTCAGGACTCGTTGCTGTAGAGGACAAACTGGGTTGGCGTGATTACTCTAAATTATCGTTGCTATTTTGACTTTGATTATTGTCGGTGTTGTAATTGTCACCGTAGAATTTGTTTGATGACAACATAGCCGGATCTGAATGTAATAGAGATCCTAGCTTTGGTCGGCCTAGGGTGCTTGTTCGCTCCATAACAACAGTGCCACCTCTGTTGTTTGTCATTCTTGGATCAAAGAGATGGGAAATTTTGTGTTTGGTTGGTGAGAATTTAAGAGAAAATTGAAGGAAAAATAAAGAATGTGTGTTTTTGTGTGTAAAATTTTTTGTGAGGTAATAGAGATTTGAGATTTGAGAATTAGAATGAAGGGTGAAGGAGTATTGGTATGTCGTCGTTCCCTAAATGTTTTTTTTTTTAATATCAGTTTTTATTTTTTTATTTTCTTTTAATTCTGAAATTTATTATTAAAAAAAATTCAAAACGACATCGTTTTTGCTCAATTAACGGTAGGGCATAACTGGAGTTTAACGGAATACCGAATTGACAACAATTAAAAGTTAGAGGACTGAAATGACAAAACTGAAAGTTAGAAGACTGAAATGAAAAATGTTAAAAGTTCGAGAGTTAGTTTTGGATTTTTGCCAAAAAAGTATTTTAAAAAGTGTTTGGGAATAAAATATATTCTTTTCATTTCATAACAAACTAAACTTTTAAAAATAATTATATAACAGATGAAAAAGTAAATACACTAATCTTCCTGAAATTTCATTTACTTTGTATTGCAAGTCACCTACTTTGAAGAAAAAAAAATTATAAGCATGACCTTTTTCCACAACTTTTTTGGACAACCCACTTTATTGTCTCCTATTTACAATTTGCCATCTTCAGTTGTTAGGAAAAAAAATTGTTAACATTAACTTTTTATTCCACTTAAGACTCAAGCTTCTCCCAAAAAAAAAAAAAAAAAAAAAAAACACTTTAGTCTTAAACCCCTAATAATTAAACATACACCACTGAAATGCCAATTCTATTCTAAAAAAATATGGGATTCTCTCTCAATTATATAAGATCTATTTAATTCTTTTCCGTCTCTTGCCTACGAGATCTAGGTGCACCATTATTTATTTATTTATTTAATTTTTAAAACACTACATCAACATCAAAATGCTACTTCTTCAATTAAATTTCGAGCAGTTTTATTTTGACAAACATTTCAAAAAAAAAAAAAAAAGGCTTAAGAGTCTTTCAAAAAATTAAGAAAGGAAGAAAAAGAAAGATTAAAATTTTGGTTGCCCAAAAGTAAAAATCATATATATATATATATATGAGAAATGATATGTCTACAATATTTCTACAACATTTTTACAACAAATCCTAAATGGCAAGTTGTTACTAGTTGTTATTGTTGGGGCAAAAAAGTAATCTTAGCGTTAATTTGAAATTTGAACCAATAACCACTAACCACCTGTGATTTGTTGTAAAAATGTTGTAGAAATGTTGTAGACGTAGCATCTCTCTATATATATATATATATATCTAAAAGCTAAATTGTAGTATTTATTGTTGTAACATTTCCGTTGAGCTATATTAGCAGTCATATCATCCACACCTATATCCAACACACACACACACTCTCTCTCTCTCTCTCTCATTTTTAACTTTTTTTCTTTTTATTAATTTCTCAATTTATTGTTACACTTTCTCTAACTTTTTCCCTCTTTTTATCTTTTCATCTTCCAATACCATTTACCTTAATATCACTTTTCCTCTATCTCAGTATTTTCTTTTATTTTTAGCTTTTCTTATTCCCATAATCTTACTATAAATTTAAAATTCTCCCTCTTATTCTATGCAAATTTTTCATACACAAAAAATGTTATTTTTCTAAATTTCTCTCTCTCTCTCTCTCTCAAAATTTGTTTTTCATTATTTGCTGGATTTTTTTTTTTTTTTTTTTTTTTTGCATCTCTACTTTGATGATGAATTATTATTATTATTTGGAACTCTACTTTTGATTGATGTGATTATGTTTTATTTTTTAAAATTGTTAACTTTTTTCTTCTCTTTGATTTCATAGATGTTATTTTATTGCATTATAAAAATAATATATAAGAATAACATGTTATTTTATTTCATAACACGACTTGAATAATTTGGTGTTTGTTACTATATTTTTTATTTTTAATATTTTTCTTCTCATCTTATTCTCTCTCAAATTCTCTCCTAAAAAAGTTGCTACATTCTCTCTCTTGATTTTTTATTCTTTTTTGCAACTATATTTTAGGTTAATGAATCATTGTGATTTTTAAACTTTATTTTGGGTTCATATGTTTTGGTGTTGTATTTTTTAGTTTCCCATCACAAGTAGACTCTTTCCCATCACAAGTAGACTCTCTCTCTCTCTCTCTCTCTCTCTCTCTCTCTCTCTCTCTCTCTCTCTCTCTCTCTCTCTCTCTCTCTCTCTCTCTCTCTCTCTCTCAGAGTTTTTGTTAGATTTCATTCTTAGTTATTTTGGACATAAGAATTTGAATTTATATCAAAACACAATTTTGGCTATCCTAATTTTTGCACTTGCATGATATTGATAATGATGCGTTTTACCTAAAACATCCATAACAGATCTAATTATCCAGTTAACTTTAAAATTGGTTAAGTGTAGGGTTTTGATAGGGTCTATTAGAGTAGGTACACTCTGTTTGGATTAACATCTTCAGTGTAATCCTTAACCCATGTTATTATTGTTAGGTTCTAAGATTTTAGGAACTAATGTATTAGAACTTCAATGTGTAATGTTGGCAAACCATGATCAAAACGTTTAGTCTAGATTTAGGTTGCTCAAAGTATGTTTATTGTAAAGTTGGAATCAAGTAATTGCAAAAAATTACTATTCACTTTCTGCAAGACTCGATCGATCGAAGCTCGTGCAAATTGTTTTTTTCTACAAATTTTCCAACTCAGTCCAAGCTCATATGACGTGTAGGGTTTTATGTTTTGCTCTAAATATAAAAAGGAAAACCCTAGCCATGTTTTAAACGTTGTTGATATGCTGTGTGTATGAATCTCTTGTGAGATCTAGAGGTGTTTGCCTTCATACATTAGGATTCTCAAGATCTAGATTGATGTCAAGAGCTTGGTGATCTCTGCAGTTGCTGTTTCAAGAGCTTCAAGAAAAACATAAGTAGGAGTGCTTGTGATTGCTGATTGTGTGGATTTGAAGAAAAAAGTAGTTCGTGGACTCGGAGCTGTCATGTGATCGTGGTAGTAAGTTTTCTACTCGATGTAGTAATAAGATATTAGTGATCTAAGTCGTTATTGTAAAAATTTCAATTTTTTCATAGTGATCTGTTTTACCTTGAGGATAGTTGGTTAAATCCTCTACAGGTTTTTTACCGGTTAGGTTTTCCTGGGTCATCAGATCTTTGTGTTCTTTATTTTTCGCTGCTTTATTGTTTATGTTTTTTTGTGTTTAACCTAATCTTAAATAACAATCTTGTTAATCAACTTAGTATAATATTAGGTTAAACAACTTATTTTAAAGGGTCTAAAAACGTACAATTATAGATAATTTTAATTGTCTTGTTGCTCATGCTTGTAAAATATTAAATAAAGAAGACACTACTTTTTATATTGATTTTATTGATGTTTGTGAAACTCTTTATAAGGAATTATCTAAATCTTTAATAGTTTCTAAGAAACTCTAGGAAGAGTTAAAAATGAACTAATTGTGAGGTTGGATTAATTAAATAAGAAGAATGAAATTTTTAGAAAACAATTATCCTCTCAAGATGAAAAGATTTAAAGCTTGGAATGAGAGTTAGCTGAGTCTAAATCTAAACTAGAAAATTTGTCTAGTACCTAGCTTGTTGTTATTCTGCTCCCATTAAGCCTAAAAATGACAAAGTTTATATTCCTCAATTTAGGAGGAATCATAAAGAAAAGGCTAATTTTATTAGGTTAGACAAAGGTAAAAAATTTGATATTAATGCTGAAATTTCTAAACCTATGTCTAAACCCACTGTTAGTTTACAGAAGAAATTTGATTTTGTGCCTACCTATTACCATTGTTGTGTTGTTGGTCACATTAGACCAAATTGTTCTTTGCTCAGGCAAGATCCAAAACCTATGACTTAAGCTCCTTCTAGGAATATTGATGTTCTTAAATTTGTTCTTGTTTGTTAATTTTGTGATGTTTCCAGTCACATTCGTTCTAACTGTCATAAATTAAAATTTAAAAATTTTTTGTTTCAATTTAGGACAAGAGATCATGTACCTCATGCCACAAGTCCAAAAAAATTATTTGGCATTGTTTTGAAAAATTTAAGATTGATGGCTTGAGAAAGAAAATTTCAAGATTTATGTCATTCTCAAAAGAATTTCATTCTTCAACAAATACTCTCTTTTTTTCATGATTTTTCACCTACAAAACCAAAGACACGTGTTGTGTGGAAGAGAAAATATTTTCTAAAATGAATTTTTTGCTTTATCCTTGATTTAATTCTTTCAATTATTTGTGGACATATTTATATTTTATTTTTGGTTTTTTTTTTTAAATTCTTTTTGTTTGTTTTGTTTATTAAAAAAAAATCCAAAAAACAATAAAAATTTTAAAAAGATAAAAATATATATATATATATATATATATACTTTTGTTTATTACAAGAATGCTAATATCTCTCATGACTTAGACAAAGCAATTAACGGGTTAACTTTACATTTATATATATTTATTTAATCTACTTTTGGGTAATTATTTTCTAACATAACTTATTTCATATCTACTTTTTATGTTTTAAACTCTGTGTATCATTTTTTTCTTTTTCTATAATATAGAAATGTAATGTCCATAATATTTTCATGATACTTTCACAAAAAAAATTAAATGGTAGGTTGTTACTAGTTATTATTAGTGGAAAAAAAAAATTTCAATGATAAATTCAAATTAGAACTCAGTTCATTTTTTAACACAATGAGAATATGTACTAGGATCAATCCTACCTCTTTGAAACACAAACTTGTTCCTTTGACCCATATGCATGTGCTTCTACATGACAACATATGGGAAGGGTAGGGTTGGATAAGGATTAAAGAATTTCTCAATTTGACAACTCCCCAACCCTACCTCATATGTGCACAGTGCACTCCCTAATGCACATGTTTAATAAAATAAATAAATAAATATAAGAAACTAAATGAAAGGGAAAAGCAATCGATTTAGAAATGATAAAGCATCGTGCCTGGGAGTGGAAGTTTTTAATTACAATTTAATTCGGTTTGTGGTACTAGTCCTCTATTCCGCATTAAAAATTAATTGTTTCACCTTGAATAAATCATTGTTAATGCCTGACTAAAAGGACAAAAAAAAAAAATAATAATAACTTTTGATGCGGAATAGAGGACTATTACTAAAAACCAAATTAAATTGTAATTAAAAACATGAAACATCCGATCGATTAGCACGATCATTACTTAGTCCTTAGTTTCACAAAGGTCAAATTGTTATACGCGTGCTGGTTAGGTACTGCATTCTACCTAGCCCTAGACAAAGCAACTAACGGGTTGACTTCTTATTTATATATTTATTAAATCTACTTTTTGGGTAATGATTAACTTTTTTTTTTTTAATAATGATTAACTTATTTTATATCTACTTTGCATTTAAGTTTTAAATGTAGCATATCTTTTTTTTTTTTTTTTTTATAAGATAGAATTTTATTTCAGTCTAATCTAAGTGTATATGTGTATGAAAGTCCCTCTTTGAAACTTGAACCCCGGCTCTTGCCCCCCACACCCCACAAGTACTTATCTTTTTTTTTTTCTTTTTTTAAATTTAGACATATTATGTCCACAATATTTTTATAATAAATTCTAAATGATAAGTTGTTGATGGCTTATTACTAATTGGCAAAAAAGTTATTTCAATAATATATTCAAATTTGAACTAATAATGTCAAAGATCTTGTAGCTGAATTGACACCTCTCCTTATACAAAGTGTTTAGAGGTCTAGGGGAAAAGGGTTCGAACTGCGGGAGAAGATTAAAAGTTAATATTATAAACAGTGGTAGAGCCAAGATTTCAATTCAGCAGAAGGAAGATTATCAGACAATATTAAAAAAAAAAAAAACAGAAAAAATATTATTAAAAAAAATAAACCGAAAAAATATTAATCTATATTAACTACAAAATATATAAACAATCATAAACAAATATAAGTGTCATACAAAAACTAATATAAATGTAAACTATAGTGAGACATCGAACTTTAAAATAAGTTGCGAAAAAAAAAATCAATTTGAAAATATTACAAGTATAGAAATTTACTTGCATGATTGTATATATGTCTCACTGTCTTGATTGCTTATTAAAATATAGATAAAATTTAAATTTTTATCTATTTTTAAAAGTATTTAAAATTTAGATTCATAACATAAACCCGTAGTTTAAAACTGAAATGTCAAGAAATGGAGGAAAAGGAAAAAAACCTGTGTAAAATATAGGACTATCAATTAAAATACTATTAAAAAAAAAACACTAAAATGCATGATTATTATTATTATCATAATTTTATCTATTATGCGTGACTCTTTTGTGTTTATTTTTTTGCATCAAGGAGGACAAAGCATATAAGAGATTCCTAACAATAGTACATATGAAACACTGTATGAGTCAGGGGACAATTGACCCACCTGCCCCCCGCCCCCCATTATAAGCAAAATCGATCAAAAAATATTAGTCGACATCAATAGAAAAAAAAAATTATAAAAAAATCAATTCATAATTAATAAACATTCAAATCAAGAGATTTATCTTTGTAAATAAAGTTTAAACATGTAAGATTAGTGTAGGGATGAATTAGGAAAATACGGTAGATTTTTTTTTTTTTTTTTTTTTCATAATCATTTTAAATTTAAAATATAGACCCACTACTTTAAGTTGAAGTGTCGTGAGAATTTTTAAACTGGTTGGTAGATGTTTTTTTTTTTTTTTTTTTTTTTTAAAAAAAAAAAAATTTAACTTAAGAGGTGCTGTGATATGAGAAAATTCAATTTCAGTTATTGTGAAAGACCAACTATTGTGAGGTAATTTTTATATTATTCCTTTATCTTATTTATCAATTTCAATCTATTCTCTCAAGAATTAATAAATACTTTGACTTTGGATTAAATTGTTAACAGATATTTAAAGAAATGAAAGAAGAAGATAAGCAATGATTTTTTTTGGGCTGAAATGTAAGCAGAAGGTTTTCTTACTCTTTATAAATGGGGATCAATGTGATCATTAATTTCCATCTTCAAGAGGGAAAATATATATTTTTAAAAAAAAATTTAAAAGTATAATGGATTCTAAAACACCGTCCGGAGGCTCAACCTCAACCCAGCCAGCTGATAAGCCCGCGGGTAAGACACCAATTGGAGGTAACAACTCAGCTGGACAAACCGGAAATCAGGAAGTAAATGGTGCTCAGGCGGACAATGGAGATTATGGCACTAATCAGAAAGGCCCAACAAAATAAAGGTGGCGACTCACATGCACTAGACGTGCATGCAGTCGTCGCTCCTCGATCGTCTCACATGACATGATGGCTTAACAAGGGTTCGTACGTATCTTTCCTACGTACGTTGTTGTTGTCGTTGTAGTTGTTATTATTCCTGAGGTCCGGTTAATATGTCTCTTTAAAACACACATTATGCTTTCTATTTTTGAAAACATTTTCTCATAAATTAAAAAAACTGTCATTACTTTTTCAATTCTCAAGAAATTTTTTTCTAAAAATGAAAGGCACACATTAGTAAAATCCTTATTCCTTTGCCGTATTTTGCTTTTCCTTATTTTTTGGGTCAATAACCCTACTCCTATGATTATGTCATTTTAAGGGCACACATTAATAAAATCTTTATTCCTTTGACTTATTTTGTTTTTCCTTATTTTTTGGGTCAATAACCCTACTCCTATGATTATGTCATTTTAAAAACCATTATGGTCAAAGAATCAAAAAAGAAGTAATTATTGGTTTTTTTATTTAACCAGGTTTAATTGGTGGTCGAACCGGTATTATCATAAATAATTAATTAATAATTTTAAAATTAAACAAATATATAATAAGTTGATGACTAATAATATATCCTGTTATAATATATAATAAATTTTTAAGTGAGTTTTCATCTTTTATATTAAAAAAAAATGTAACTAAACATATTAACATTACAATATCATCCTTAAAACAAAACAATTAGTGGCAAAGACAGACATCACAAAAAAAAAAAAAAAAAAAAAAAAAAAAAAAAAAAAACGAAACAAAACAAAACAATTAGTGGGCATAGATAGCCATTACTATAAAAATGTTGGACTCAACTATCCATCTTGAAAGCTTGAATAAAAGTCTTTATTTTCTTTTATGACTTAAATAGTTAAATTGTAATGCTTGATTAAAAAAAAAAAAACCAAAAAAGTGTAGTTGTTGATCTCACAAATTATGTTATGAAATTATTAATATAAGAAAATAGTAGTTGGTTTTTATGAATTCACTTTAAATAAAAATTTAGTAAATTTTGAGTTATTTCATTTAATTAACAAAAATAATCCTCTTAAAAATGAAAAGCAAGCAAACAAAAATAATAATAATAATAATAATAATAATAATTCGTGCTTGTGACTTACTTGTACAGTTGTGCTACTTTACTAAAGGTCCAACGGGACCAAAACAATCCACTATACAAACTAATATCATTTCCTTAAATAATAAAATAAATAAATAAATAAATGTCCACAACCCTAAACCAAATGCTCCATATAAATAGTAAAGTATAGCCATCAGCAAAAGTGCAGCCCAGCCGTGCCCACTACTCACAGACTAGATTTAATGATCCAAAATTTAGTCTATTTTCAGCCTACTTTACTCTCCCTCCCTCCCCCCTCAATCCAAACAGACCCTAAATTTCTCTTCCTCTCTCTCTCATATTGCAAATCTAATAAGTTTCTCTCATAGTCACAGATTTCATAACCGCCCACTTGCTCTCATTAATTCAAATTTCTAGATTTCAAACCTCCATCACTATAGATTTCAAATCTAAATCTCTCTCTCTTTCTCTCTCTCATGACGACATAGGTACAGTGGGCACACTATGAAATTTGTGGTGTGCCTCCAAAAGAGAGTTGAAAGATGAAAACTATGATAAATATCTGTAAGTCAAAATCTGTAGATCTATTGTGGGTCTTGCTATTTCTTTTTCAATAGATTAAAAACAAA
Organism: Quercus lobata; assembly: GCF_001633185.2. Lineage (NCBI taxonomy): Eukaryota > Viridiplantae > Streptophyta > Magnoliopsida > Fagales > Fagaceae > Quercus > Quercus lobata. The sequence goes on from NC_044905.1 coordinate 84,188,401, forward strand.
AACTAAGATCAAAAGTGCCTCTGATTGCTATTTCTTTTTCAAGAGATTAAAAACAAAAACTAAGATCAAAAGTGCCTCTGATTACTTTAACAACTGTGACTTTGGGATAATTTTGGCATCTTAACAGAACCATTCAAAAACTAGTTGAGCCATCTCGGTTTTTGGTTTCCACAGTTAAATCGGTCGATTCTGGTTAAACTTTTTTTTTTTTTTTTTTTCTATATTCTAGTTTTTAGCCATAACCAGAACGGATTAGTGCCCAGTTCCCGATTGAACCGGTCGGTCTGGCTTTTAAAACCATGCCTATTATCTTATTAATGAAACTATATTTCAACCAAGTATCTAAATTGTAATCTTGTTATCCTTGGCATTATGAGATATACTAATTTGATGAAGATTTAGGATGTTTTTAAATACTTCAAGAAACCATGTTTCAAGATCAAGTGTTGAAGCCTTCAAGTCTGTCCAAGAAAACAAGCTGAAAGTGCAGAGTTACTAAAGCTTGACAACTAGCATGTGTCGAGGTTTAAGGAAGTTGTTCAGCCCGTGTGCTTGACACCTACTCGACAGCTGCTCGACACCTCCTATCTGTCGAGGTTTAAGAATTTCAGAATTCTGATATGATTTTCTTAGAATCCATGAATGTGTCTTTGGGCCTTCTTTTCTCCTAACCCTAGACATATAAAAGGATTGTTTTAAGGGCCGTCAAACAGTTCACAAGTTGCACAAGCATTGAGCAAACTTTGTTCAAGCAAATTGTGACCGGAAACGAAATTCTTGCCCTAGTTCATCTCTTTCTCTTGAAGAAGTTGCTGTGTATGTGCACCGTAGGGTTTTGTGATCAAGCATCTTCTTGATCTTCATCGTTTGGATGAACTGAAGAACTTTGCAGCCAACAACCTTCTTAGTTGGTGATTGAAGTCGCGTACTGGGATCCGCACAATTGGTTAGTCACGTACTTGGGAGCCGTGCATCAAAAGGGGGAACTGTCCCTACAGAACAAGTCCAATTGGGTATTGGGGTAAGGGTTCAACTGTAGGTTGGTAAGGTACTTGGGATTGCTTTACTTATAACCGCTTGTTGTGATAATAGTGGAGTTTTGGGAGTGGTGACTTGAAAATCACCCAGTGGGTTTTTTACCGTTAAGTTTTCCCCATTTGTAAATAAATCACCATGTTATTTATTTTCCGCTGCATAATTAGTTTATTGGTGATTTATTTGTGCTACCACGCATTTGCATGTTAATTAACTTAATTAATTCACTTGGTTAAATTAATTGGTTAATTTATCACAAGGGGTCAATTCATTTTTGGCCTATCATATTCGTCACCCTTTGAAGTGTTAATGGAGATTTCCATTTGTAGTTGAGTTTGAGGGGGTAATTAGCAAATAATCTCTGCTAAATCTTCCTCAATCTTCAGAAAAACTTTAGAAAATCGTTCCTAGGATTTTGGCCAAGAGTGGTTGTTAGGAACAGAGAGCTTGGATAGTTGAATTCGAGGACAACTTATGCCTCCAAGAACAGAGAAGAGATAAGAACAAAGAATTAGAGAGAGAGAGAAAACATAGAATTGAAGAATTGGGAATTTGGAAATGATTTCTGATCCATGCTTCCTCCTTTCCAGGATTCTAATACTCTCTCAAGCCTCACTCTCTAACTGCCTAACGGCCAAGCCAGCTGTTAACCAGCTGCCAATATGCTAACAACTAACCATTATTTAACTAACTCTTATTTGGTAATATTACTAGTGGCAGCACCATCATCAGTTGCTCCTGCATGCCTCATCAGCAACTTGTACACGCCCCACACCAGCACCCCATATGCAGCATCACACACCCCCCCTCATGCAGCAGCATACACATAGCTAATGCAGCAGCATACACATAGCTAACATCACCACACACCTCACCTACTTAGTAACATACTAACACATACTAACATATAGTAACATACTAACACATACTAACATATTCTAACAATACCCTCCCCTTCAAAGCACCTTGCGCACAAGGTGGGGAAACTTCTGTTGCAGCACAAAAAGATTCTCCCAAGTAGCATCATCCTTACTTTCATCTTGCCACTGTACCAGCACCTGGGTGATAGTTCTACTCCTCAACTGATGTGACCTGGTAGCTAAAATAGCCACTGGTTCAGGGTTAGGAATCTGATCCACATTCACAGCAGGTAAAGCAGACCTTGGAACTACCTAAGCACCCAACTTAGCCTTGAGGTTAGACACATGAAACACAGGATGAATTTGAGAACCTGCAGGCAATTCCAGCTTGTAAGACACCTCTCCCACCTTCTGCACAACTTGGTAGGGTCCATAAAAACGAGGAGCTAGCTTGCCAAACTTCTTGGACTGAACTAAGGACTGCTTGTAAGGTTGCAGTCTAAGATACACCCAATCCCCCACAGTAAAAGATCTATCCACCCGTTTCTTGTCAGCAAACCATTTCATCCTCTCTTGTGCAGCAGTCAAATTGTGCTTGAGTAATGAGAAGAGTTGTTGTCTATCCTGCAGAATTGAATCAACAGCTACCACCCTTGTAGTGCCTGGAACATAATCCACAAGCTTGGGAGGAGGATATCCATAGAGGGCTTAAAATGGAGTGAGCTTAAGAGAAGAATGGAAATTAGTGTTGAACCAAAACTCTGCCAAGGGAAGCCAGTTCACCCAGGCTTGAGGTCTGTCAGCAGCAAAGGCCCTCAAATAATGTTCCAAACTTTTGTTCACAACTTCAGTCTGGCCATCAGTTTGTGGGTGATAAGAAGATGACATAGCCAAGCTTATCCCTTGCAGTTTCATCAATTCAGACCAGAATTTAGAGGTGAATATTGGGTCTCTATCACTCACAATGGTAGAAGGCAGCCCATGTAGCTTAAAAACAGACTGCATGAAGAGCTGAGCCACCTTAGCAGCAGTGTAGGGATGTGCCAAGGGAATGAAGTGAACATATTTAGTGAATCTGTCCACAACAACAAACACCATTGACTTCTGTTGAGATTTAGGCAGGCCCTCCACAAAATCCATGCTAATGTCAAGCCAAGGCCTATTTGGAATGACCAAGGGCTGCAACAAGCCAGCAGGGAAGCAAGTCTCAGTCTTCAACCTTTGACATACATCACATTCCTTGACCAGAGTCTTCAAGTCCCTGCCCATACCAGACCAATAAAAGTCTTTCTTGAGTCTATGGAAGGACTTCAAATTTCCAGAATGACCCCCTAAAGGGCTCTCATGGACTTGCTGCAAGGCAAGGGTCTTCAAGAACTGATTGGAACTTCCCAAGTATAGTCTACCCTTATAAAACAACAATCCATTACAAAATGTAAACCCCACTGGAACATTCTGCCCTGATTCAATAGCCTGAATAGTCTGCTAGATAGCTGGATCAGTGGCATAGCTTGCTTTAAGATCATCAAGCCAATTAGGAGTAGGGAATGAGATAATGCATAGAGTACCCACTCCACTGCAGTTAGCATCATCATCCCTAGTCATTTCTCTCCTTGACAGTGCATCAACAACTAGATTTTCCTTACCATGCTTATATTCAACTATAAAGGCATAGCCAAGTAATTTGGTGATCCATTTTTGCTGTGCAGGGGTACCAATCTTCTGCTCCAACAAATATTTCAGACTTTGATGGTCTGTCTTGATTACAAAAGGTCTTCCAAGGAGGTATGGTCTCCACTTCTTCACAGCCACTACTAAAGCCAACAATTCTTTTTCATAAGTGGAAAGGGCAAGTGCCTTCCCCTTCAAAGCTTGGCTGTGGAAAGCAATGGGCCATTGATTCTGCATTAAGACAGCTCCAATTCCCAACCCTGAAGCATCACATTCCACAACAAATGGTTTAGTGATATCGGGCAAAGCTAGCACAGGTGGACTGGACATAGCATCTTTGAGCAGTTGGAAGGCATGTGAAGCTGCAGGGGACCAAATGAAGGAGTCTTTCCTTAACAAAGCAGTTAAAGGAGCTGCAATCAAGCCATACCCTTTCACAAACTTCCTATAGTATCCAGTCAAGCCCAAAAAACCCCTCAAAGCCTTCACATCATGAGGAGTAGGCCATTGCTGCATAGCAGCAGTTTTCCTTGGGTCTGTTTTCACCCCTTCACCAGAGATTAGATGTCCTAAATACTCTACCCCCTTACACGCAAACACACACTTTGATTGTTTTGCATACAATTGGTGATTCACCAATGTTTCCAACACCAATTTAAGGTGACTAACATGAGCAGCCAAATCCTTACTATACACAAGTATGTCATCAAAAAACACCAAGACAAATTTCCTTAAGTAAGGTTTAAAAACTGAATTCATAAGTGACTGGAAAGTTGAGGGTGCATTGGTTAAACCAAATGGCATCACTAAGAACTCATAGTGACCCTCATGAGTTCTAAAGGCAGTCTTAGGAATGTCTTCCTCCTTCATTCTAATCTGATGATATCCGGATCTCAAATCCAATTTAGAAAAAACAGTAGCACCAAATAGTTCATCTAGCAGTTCATCAATAACAGGTATGGGATACTTATCTTTAATAGTTTCTTGATTCAAGGCTCTATAATCAATACACATCCTCCAAGAGCCATCAGCCTTCCTAACTAAAAGAACAGGGGAAGCAAATGGACTACTACTATTTCTAATGAACCCCACAGACAACAACTCCTTAACAATGTTCTCAATTTCATTTTTTTGATAGTAAGGATACCTGTAAGGCCTCTGAGATACAGCTTGAGTCCCTTCCTTCAAAGTGATATGATGTTCATGATCCCTTAAAGGAGGCAGGCCTTCTGGAGTAGCAAAAACAGTTTTATAATCCAGCAACAAGGCTGCAATAGCTTCAGGAATTTGACCTTCTACAGACATCAATTTAGGCTGCAACTGGACTGAAATCTGGAGAATCAGCCCCTTCTTCACAGATTGTTTCAAGAAGTCATCACCCTCTTGCAATTGAGAATCAGTAGCACTCTTCAATCCTTGTAATTGAATTTGCTTGTAGCCATAAGTGAAACTCATTATGAGCAACTTAAAATCCCACTGAATTACTCCCAAGGTTCCCAACCAGTGAGTGCCCAAAACTAAGTCACATCCCTCCATTGGTAGCACATGTAAGTGTACTACAAATTCCACCCCTTGCATCAAGATAGGCACTGCCTTACAAACACCCTGAGTTTTAATAACATCCCCATTAGCAACCTTTACTTCCAGAATTTGAGAAGTGTCTACATGGATATGTAATTGTGAAACCAGCACAGCATCAATAAAATTATGGGTGCTCCCTGAATCAATTAGAATCACAAAAGACCTTTGATTAATCTTTCCCATGACTCTCATCGTACCTGAAGTAGGAGTGCCACTCAATGCATATAAAGTAATCTCTGCATCTTCTTGATCTTGCCAAGCCTGTCCAGTCTGATCTGTACTTCCATTTTCCTCCAATTTAGTCAGGTGCACCACAGAATTTGCATTCTCCTGAGTCAGTTCTACATGATCTAACAGAAATAACGTAGCACTCTTGCACTTGTGGCCAGGGGTCCATTTTTCATCACAATTATAACACAACCCCTTCTTCTTCCTTTCTTCCATTTGAGCAGGTGAAATCCTCTTAATAGGTAGCCTTGGCTTTGGCTCAAACAGAGCAGGAGCTTTTGGAGGAGCTCCCAAAATAGAAGGCTTTCCTTGATCTCCATGAAATCTGGAAAACTTCCTACAACTCCAATTATATTCATCCTAAATCTTTGCCAATCCAAAAGCCTCATTCAGAGATTTAGGACTAAGCATTCTTACTGGAAAGCCTTATCTCATCTCTTAACCCACTTAAAAAACAGCTTAACTTGTGAGCAACAGATAATCCCTTAATCCTGTTGGATAACACCTCAAATTGGGCTTTATACAATGACACTGAAGCAGTTTGTCTCAGCCTAGTAAGCGTTTCCATAGGATCATCATAAGCCGTAGCACCAAATCTGATATGCAATGCTTGAACCAATGACTCCCAATCAACAACTAGACCTACTTCTTCACTATCTTGAAACCAGACTAGAGCCTCACCTTCCATATGAAACGAAGCTAGCATCACCTTCTCTGCAACTGGTGTATTGTAATACTTGAAATATTGGTTGGCCCTGTAGACCCAACCTGCAGGATCTTCTCCAAAAAACCTTGGAAATTCCAATCTCACAGAATGAGACATCACCATTGTTGATGAATTCACATTCCTAGGTTCACCATATGTTGGAGACTGAGGCAATCCTCCTTGATCAGCGCCATTACGCCTCTGCACCAGAATTGCGAGTTGTTGATTCATTTCGTTCATAGTGCGTGTATGCACTTCCTAGATAGTATGCATTTCTTGAATTTCTTTACCATGATGATCACTTGCAGTTCTTAATGAAGCCAGAGCCTCTTGAGTCACAGCGGTAGTTGATCGTGTCTCAGCCATAACCGAGGAAAGTCTTGCTCTGATACCAAATGTTAGGAACAGAGAGCTTGGATAGTTGAATTCGAGGACAACTTATGCCTCCAAGAACAGAGAAGAGATAAGAACAGAGAATTAGAGAGAGAGAGAGAGAAAACATAGAATTGAAGAATTGGGAATTTGGAAATGATTTCTGATCCATGCTTCCTCCTTTCCAGGATTCTAATACTCTCTCAAGCCTCACTCTCTAACTGCCTAACGGCCAAGCCAACTGTTAACTAGCTGCCAATATGCTAACAACTAAATATTATTTAACTAACTCTTATTTGGTAATATTACTAGTGGCAGCACCATCATCAGCTGCTCCTGCATGCCTCATCAGCTGCTCTTGCATGCCTCATCAGCAACTTGTACACGCCCCACACCAGCACCCCATATGCAGCATCACACACCCCCCCTCATGCAGCAGCATACACATAGCTAATGCAGCAGCATACACATAGCTAACATCACCACACACCTCACCTACTCAGTAACATACTAACACATACTAACATATAGTAACATACTAACACATACTAACATATTCTAACAGTGGTAAGCTCAGCTTTTAGAATGTTCTTGCTATTTTGGATAATAACAACTGGGATTTTGACTTGGTATTAAATGCTAATTGGCCTTATAATTAGCTGATGGGATTAAAGCATTTATTAGACTAATGATCTTGATTTTGCTGCTGCTAGAATCAGAGCTCCTTAGGGCAAATTGCATCACCCCAAGGCAGGTGTCCCTTTGGTGGGAACTTTGCTAAAGATCCCTTTGGTGCCCTCCAAACCACATTTCCCTAAGTTTCCCCAATTGGGTTCATGTGCTTGGTCCATGAACCAGAAAGTACACGTTTTTTGGGAGATAATTAGCTGATTTCAAGTTATTCCAGAAGTTTTCATGGCCTGGTTATGGCTGCCCTTAGCATTTGAGCTTTGTAAGATTTTGTAAAAATATTGCCATGTAGCAACGGGCTTTAAGAGGTGCCATGTACGAACGAGTTTTAGAGGTGTCATGTAGCAACAAGATTTAGAGGTGTTGTGTAGCAACAGGCTTTAGAGGTGTCGTGTATTGCCATGTAGCAACGGGCTTTAAGAGGTGCTATGTACCTATGGGTTTTAGAGGTGCCATGTAGCAACGGGCTTTAGAGGTGCCATGTAGCAATGGGCTTTTAAGAGGTGCTGTGTAGCAATGGGCTTTTAAGAAGTGCCGTGTAGCAACAAGCTTTGTAAGAGAGCCTTGTTGGGCTTTTTGGGTTTTGCCCACAAGTTAAATGATTTTGGGCTTTTTCATGGAGATAGCATTATAGGCCACAAACTGAATGACCCGTTGTGATAGAAATTAATTAATTAATTAGTTAAGTTATTAATTAATCAATTTATCATGCAAACGCGTGGTAGCACAAACAAATCACTAATAAACTAAATATGTAACGGAAAATAAATAACACGGTGATTTGTTTACGAATGGGGACAACCTAATGGCAAAAACCCCACCGGGTGATTTTCAGGTCACCACTCCCGAAACTCCACTATTATCATAACAAGCGGTTACAAGTAAAGGAATCCAAGTACCTTACCAACCTACAGTTGAACCCTTACCTCAATACCCAATTATACTTATTCTGTAGTGACAGTTCCCCTTTCAGATACACGACTCCTAGTACGTGACTACCCAATTGCACGGATCCTAGTACGCGACTTCAATCACCAACTAAGAAGGTTGTTGGTTGCAAAGTTCTTCAGTTCATCCAAACGATGAAGATCAAGAAGATGCTTGGTCACAAAACCCTACGGTGCACATACACAACAACTTCTTCAAGAGAAATATGAACTAGGGAAAGAACTTCGTCTCCAGTCACAATTTGCTTGAACAGAGTTTGCTCAAAACTTGTGCAACTTGTGAACACTTTGACAGCTCTTAAACTGATCCTTTTATATGTCTAGGTTTAGGAGAAAAGAAGGCCTAAAGACACATTCACAGATCCTAAGAAAATCGTATTGAAATTTTGAAAATCTTAAACCTCGACAGATAGCAAGTGTCAAGCAATTGTCGAGCAGGTGTCGAGCACACCGAATGAAGAACAGCTTCCTTAAGCTCGATAGATGTAGCTGTCAAGCCAGCTGTCGAGCTTTAATGGTTTTGCACTCTGAACTTGTTTTCTTGAATAGACTTAAAAGTTTCAATACTTGATCTTGAAATAAGGTTTCTTGAAGTATTTAAAACATCCTAAATCTATCTAAATACAAATAAAGTACGTTTTGTCAAAGGATAAGCCAATTACATAAAATCATGACATATGTTCTTAACATGTGAAACACATATGTCCTAACAATCTCCCCCTTTGGCAACCCATGACAAAACCATAACAAACAAATGAACATATGAGAGAAGTCATAAATCACTCAACTCATATTCACTTGTTGAATACAATAAAATCTATTCTAACACAAACTCTTGAAAAATTTTGCAAGAAGAGAGTTTATGACAAGTAGACTTTGACAACCTGTATTTCTAAAACACTTTAAACAAAACTCATTAAGGCATCTTTGTGTGAAACAGAAATAATAGATTGCATACAAGTATAAGAAACATGTGTATAAAGAGAGAAAAGAAACAACATATGAAGGGGTAGGTGAAAGAAAACATACATCAATATAAATAAAGAGATAAGTACAATGTATGTCTATAAATGGTCACAAGACCTCATGTACAAGAGTAATGTATCTAAAAAGAAAGAAAAGAAAAGATACATACTATCCTCACTACATCCCTCAAAATGTATCAACACTCCCCCTAACAAAATGGTCATATACTAACTCTCCCCCCTAAAATGGACTACTCTCATATCAAAACTACTTCCCCTTTTTGTCACGAATGACAAAGGGTAAAAGTGTCAAGTAGACATCTCATCGGCAGAACTAGCATCTCCATTATCATCATTAGAAGCATCATCGTCATCACCATCATCATCATCCTCATCCTCAGAAGCAAAAGCCACGGGAGAAGGTGGTTAAGGAGTAGCCTCAGGAGCAAAGCCACCCATAGACACCTGTCGCTGTGCAATACGACCAACACGAACATTCACCTGATACAACTCCGTAGAGAGTGTATCGAGGTGAGCATCCATGCGCTGCAGCTACACCATGATATCTCCTAGAGACACATCGCCCAAAGAAGAAGGAGGAGCTGATGTGGATGGAGCTGAACGGGATGGAGCGGAATGGGAGGAAGGAGCTACTGAGTCTGACTGCCGCAACCGAAGCTAGGCCTCGTTACATTTAACAGTAGCGTAATCTATAGCACACATGATGGTAAAGTGGTCGGAAGAGGGAAAAGGAACAAAAAAATGGCGTAGAATCCTCGTGATAGTGGAAGGAAAGATGAGCTTATCACGGGACGCCGAATCTAGATGAACATCTATAATAGACAAAATAAAATGAGAAGGGAAGTCTATGGTAAGATGCTCAAGAAGAGACAACAAAAACCGAGTACGAGGCTTTGTGATGGAGTTATAGTGAGAGAGAGGATGCAAAACAAAAGTCATCACCATGTTCATGAATCTAGGACCTTTAGTAAAAGGTCGACGTGGTGTAAAAAGACGCTCACCCCAAGAAGTAGGGCGCTTATAGAAAGCAGACATGAGCTCATCCCTGGACACAGTCCTCAGACGCTCATAATCAAGATAGTCAAGAAACTCTATCCTAGGGACCCAAATTACATCCGCAACCAGCTGCGTTGTGATAGGAATGCGCGTACCTTAAACGCGAGTGAAGAAAAGAGGTACTGACCGATCAATCTCGTGCATGTTGGAGTAGAACTCTTGAATAAGCACGAGAGGACAGGTGACCAGGACGTCACACAATGACTCCCATCCCCTACTGTGAATGATAAAGGGAAGGTTGGTGTCAACAAAATCAATCAAGATGACTTGGCGTTCCAAATGAATGCCTCGTCTAGAAAAGTTCTCCGAGAATGCCTTAAAGGCATTATCATCACGAAACTGGATATGAGATAAGGTAGGATCAGAAGAAGAAGAAGCACCGAAACGAAGAGGGTTCCGGGCTGGAGTGGATTTACGCTTAGGTGCCATAGACACAACTAATGTAAACAATAGAGAGGAAAAGAAAGAAAGACAATCAGAAAAGTCCCAAACATTTTCAAATATATCAAATATATTGAAAAAAAGTACGTATGCATGGGAAATGCATGAACATGTGACATGCAAAGGAAATTGCATCATGGGCTCAGCCCAATCCAAACCTATCAACACACAAACATATAGCACACATCTAAATGTATGGTAATACTATTATAATGCTAATGTGATGCAATTTATGAGGTTTTAAACACATTTAAGTGAAACCTAACCCAAAATTTCAATGAAATCTCATCAATTTTGAAAAACCCCAAAAATTTCCAAAAACCCCAAATCCTAGGTTTCAAAACATGAAATGCATGAATAAGAAAGGATTAGAAGCTTACCAAGTGAAGAAAAAACTTGAAAAACCTTGCAAAATCCTTGAGAACCAAAATAGGAGTGAGATTGGAGTGTTTTAGGGAGAGAAACAGAGAAGTATCGAGAGAGAGATCGATGGAAATGAGATTCGGATCGCGCAGGGGCTTTATATAGGAAAGCCAGTAAATCTCGACAGATGTAGGTATCGACAGGTATCGAGATATCTGTCGAGGAGGTATCGAGGATCAACACACCAGATTTTAGAACAGAAGCTGGATTGATCCACCAGGTATTGAGAAGCTATCGAGCATATAGACCCAATCTCGATAGATCCACCAAGTATCAAGGTGCAGGCGAGATTGTGATAAGAAAAAGTTTAAGGAAGCTCGACAGATAGCCAGCTATTGAGGAGGTATCGAGGAGGTGTCGAGCCAGCTTTTAAAAATAGTTTTTCGAGATGTGAAAAACACAATCATGAATGCAATCCAACATGCAACTCAACCAACGATCCAATCAACATATTAAGCTCTCAAAATCATCTTTCAAATGAAAATTTAAGCACATGGATTTCCAAAAACACACACACACACTAAACAAGTCTAAAAAATTTTATATTTCAAAAACAAGTCAAGATAGTTTAGTGAGCATACATTAATACATGTAAAACCTCGTGATGGCCAAATCACATTGTATCTGCACATGTATCAAGAATAGCAAAGAATATTGCGTGTTGTGTGTGAAAAACATCGCAAGATTGCATAAGTGTATGCATGTTATGACGATTTGAGATACGAGAAAATCACTTTAACTCACACACAATCATAACTGCTTTATGGGAACTATCACCTTTGAGGTACATCCTATAACTCCCACATCTCCTATAATACGCGCTTGTAATCATTTTTAAAGCATTTTTGATCTTTTTGCTTTTGATTCTTTGCATATTTTTTTCTTATTTTTTTCTTTTAAACATATCATGCATGGGCTTATTAGAGAGAGAAAAGAAATACCCAATGATATTTGACATTTTAATTTTGCTATGTCTAAGCACACAAATGTTATTAACATTGCACTTTTGCCATGCCGAAGCATACGGGTGTCAAATTATGATTGGCGGGCACACAAATGTTATTTATGCCTTTCTCTCAGGAATTTTTAGTTCTTCCCGTCAAAAAGAGTGATATGCGTGTTAAGTTTAAGAGACAATTTAATCGTACTCATCACAAACACGAGCCACAAAGCTCACTTGCTTAGTTGTGTATAGAGATGCTCATCTAAACTACAAATGATACAAAGTTTAGAAGACTTTGTTTCAATGGCCATCCAAGGTACACAAGTACCAAAGTACACAAAACACACACTGTTTTTGTATTTTTCTGATTTTTCAATTTTTATTTTTATATGTTAAACAAACAAAGCATAAAAACTAGACTGACTCAAATCATGAAAGCAAAACACATAAGTAATGCACACACAAAAACAAGAAGAAAGAGAGAAAAGTGACAAAATCACTTGGAGCCCTTTTCTTTCCACACCTTGGAAGAACCTTTCCATCTCGCAAACCCTTGAACTGGCGGTGAAGGGGAAGAATTAAAACCGTTCAAGTTTGAAAGGAACATGAGGGCTTTGAGAAGATCACCAAGGGGAGCGAGAGAGGATTGAAGCCGATTCTGGTTCCTAGATGCTATCATGCCATTGCTCTGTTGAGTGGCAAGCCACTTGTAACAATTTGGTTGAGTATGACCGGCAGCTCCACAATGATGACAGAGATGTTGCTTCTTTTGTTTAGGCTTTTGAGAGTTAACCTTCTTAGCCCTAGGGTTTTTAACATCTTTCTTCTCACGTTTCGAGGGTGCTCCTAAGATAGATTTACCCTTGTCTAAGTTCTCACTAGCTAATTCAATTTTAATCTCATTGTTCTCAGTTTTAACATTATTAGCAAGAGGAACAAAAATAGTAGTACTAGAAGAAGCAGTATTAGAAGAAGAAAGTCCATACCTTAAACTTGTTCGATCTAAAGCAGATTTCTGAATGCTCAGCATCTCATCCAGCTTTGCGCTTGAAGTCCTCTCCAATTGAGCTCTGACTTGAAATAGTTCCACTTCAAGCTTCTTGATCTTCTCAGCCAATAAATTGTTCTCGAATCTCAGTGCTCCAATAGTCTGATTGGCCTCATCAAATTTTGTGGAAAGCTCCTCACGATCAAGTTCTACATCACTGAGCTTCTTGGTGGTTAGCCTATATAATTTCTCATGCTTCTCAAAAAGCATATATAGCTTCTCATAGGCAGTATGGATGTCATCTTGATCAGCCATCTTCTCAAACTTAGATTCCATCAGTTCCTTTTCTTCAACCACATCTTCAACAATCCCATCAGTAGGTTTGACCGTGGCCGTGAAGGCATTTAAGATTCCGTCATCCTCATTGTCGAAATTGAAAGTTCAAAAACGTGTATAAACACCTTTGAACGTTTAGACCCCCAAATTACAACTTAACCAATTCAAGCAATATGTCAAACAACTAGTGTGCGGAAACTTAACATATGCTATAATATGAAATTGGTAAAAACTATCTAAGCCGAAACAAAACACAATCCACAGCAGATAATAAAAAGGCAAAGATAGAGAGGAAGGAAGATGCAAACACAAGGACAACACGCGATGTGTTATCGAAGAGGAAACCGAAGCCCTCGGCATAAAACCTCTCTGCCGCCCTCCAAGCGGTAAACAATCCACTAGAAAATACAGTTGGGATACATGGACAGCAATAGACCCTCCAAGCCTAATCTACCCAGTGCACCTAAGCCCTCCAAGCTTCTTGCTCCAACGAGGTTGCGCCGAACCTTTTTCTTTTCTAACTTCCCGGATTCCACTACTAGACCGTAGCATCAACCAATGAAAATTGGTTCCTTCCTAACTGCTTCCCAGAAATCCAAACAACTCTCTCACAGTAATGATAATGGTGAGAATCAGGTTTGGTATAATGCCTCTCAAGGATTTGACAATGGAGAGGAAGAGAGTTGAGGAATTTGAAGAGACTCTAATGTATAGATTGTGGGTGAATCAATCTTGTTTTTCTTTAGGGTTTCTCTCTCAAAATTCTCTCTGGAAGCTCTCTCACAATCGTGGGTAAAAGGGGTATTTATACTGGAGTGGGAGAGGAATGTGAAACGTCAGGTTTAACAAAACAGGGGTGGCTCGTGGCTTGACCTCGCGTCTTGACTAAGTCGCGAGATCCAGTCACGAGATAACCGTATGGCCAGTTGTCCTGTTTTGTCCTGTAGTGCTCCAGCTTGCATGACTGTTCACCTTCCAGCATGCTTGGCACGTGTGCTGCGTCTAGCGGCTTGCAGCCGCGAGTCACCCGCGAGGCCCAGCCGCGAGTCTCTGTTTTCTTGCACACTCTTGAGCAATCTTCACTCTATCTCACTCACTACCCTTACATCAAACCCACTTAAATACAGGGTTACTAAATGCTGAATTACAAGCAAATTTGGCACGGAATAAAGCCAATTAGATGGTTGAATAAATTCAACCTTACAATCTCCCCCTTTGACTATTCCGTGACAAAACCCTAAAACAGACTCTAGACTTAACATGTGAGTTGGGAACAGTTGAACAAAACTCACTCACACCTAACTCTAGAAGCTGTGAAGCACTTGAGTCATGAACATAAGACTCCTGAAACACAACAATATACATTGATCATTGTTAAGCAGAAAATCGTAAAATGCATATGAAACAGGTAATAAGTGATCAAGCAAAGATGGAGTTAACAAACGAACCATGACTTGATCAACCAAGTGAACACCACAAGGTAGTGATCACAGTGCTCATTCACACTTGGAATGAACACAAGGACATATAAGTTAACAAGCACAAGGCAAGATACTTGTATACTCAACACTCAACCAATGCATAATACACAAGGTATATGCATCTACTAACAATCCTACAAGGGCACAAGAGTGACAGTACATAAATCAAAATGCAAGACATTCATCATTAAAGTACTGATTTCAACATAGCATAAAGGCTGCAATAAGCAAGGTACATACCATAAAGCCTACAAACTATGCATAAAACATTAACCCTAAAAGCTTACAAAAGCACATGGGTACAAAACACAAAACATCCTGAATAACATCATCAAAATATATTAAAGTTTAAACCAAGAGTATAGGTTAAGAGTTAGACACAACTATACACCAAAAACACAGTGTATCAAACCCATATAAACATTAAATAGTCCAACAAACATAAACCTAAACCTATAAGTTTAGAGGATAAGACTAAAAAACAAAAGTATGACAAAAGTATGTGTGTACTCCCCCTATCACTATGCACACTTCCCTTTGAAACTTTCTCCCCCTTACTGAATGCTTATCTCCCCCTTTTTGTCATGAATAGCTAAAGGCTCTCGTCCAACTTTTGTTGAATAGCATCTAGCTGATTCTCCATAGTCTCGAGACGCATTTGGACATGGTTGTTTGTGGAGTAGAGAAGTGCCACAAGCTCATCAATGCGTTTCTGAATATGCTCAAGTACACTGCCGACTCTATCAGTATGAGGAGCAGTCTGTGCTTGCGGAATACTAGCCGGTGAAGCTTCAGGAACAGCACGTGAAGTAGATGTGGTATGTGCAGGTGTCTCTGATTCAGGGGCAGATGGAGTAACCGGAGAGATGTGAGCACTTCTTGGTGATTTAGAGGAGTGACTTCTGCTAGCTTGAAGAGTGAACAAGGAAATAGGACGTTGACGGGTCAACATTTTTCCATCTGCAGGAGGAATAATGCCTTCACGAAGAATGAGCTTCATGATGAGACTGCAAAATGGAATAATTCCTCGAGCTGCAGTTCGACATGCGGTCTTCCTCAAGGTGTAGTAGATGTGAGCACATATATCAATGGGGGCTCCTGTAATAAGGTCACAAAGGAATAGAGCTCTCCCAAGATTGATGAATGTAGTGTTGGACAGTGGGTAGAGATTGGTGAACATGATCAACTTCAGTGTGGTCAGCTCTGGTGCAAACTTTGCGGTGCTGATGGATGTTCCTGCACTGGATACTTCATGATCGGATCCTAGGATTTGTAGAATTTCTCCAACTTCTGGAGTTCATTCATCGTAAGGAGTTAGATTCACATTCTGAGGTCTGGTGATGCCGAGAAGATCTGCGATGGAGTCTGGGGAAACGCTAAACTCTGTTCCTCTGACCCAGAAAATGAGTTGAACTCCAAGATCAGTTGCATTGGAGAAGCATTCTTTAACCAGCTCATCCATTGGATCATCAAAGTTCCCGAACAAGTTTGCCCAATCTCGTTTCTCAAAGATTCGAGGGATAAAGGTTGTCCCTAATGTGTTAAACTCCACCACCCGTTCCACTATAGTAGTTGACTTGTAAAAAATGTTTGAGTAGACGTGTGAGGTAAGCGGAGTTCTGAACCTATCCTCATTGGAGTCTTGAGATGCCTGTGATGATAGTCGAGTCCTTTTAGCAACTGGTGTTGCTGGATCGTCAGCAACAATGTTTTTACCCCTGGAAGATCGACGAGACATCTGCAAGAGAACAGGCCCACAGCAGAGAACCAACAACAGTACCACACAAGATAAATGTCAACATGATTCAGTGCTAATAGAAAAAAATTTCAATACATAAAAACAAACTGAAGATAGTGCAGACCCAACCAAACCACCTACAATACAAAGGAGCACAAAATGACAGGTGCAGCAATATGGTGAAAGTGCACAAAAGCATAGAAAGACAAAACACTAACAGAACTGTCAATGAGACAGGTTACCATGACCATGTTATGCAAAAAAATACAGCATTCGAACATTAAGAACAGATATCATAAAACACTCCACAAGAGATATGAACATGGGAAAATATTTCAAAATGAAGTAACAAAGCATCCAAACTAGAGCACATGGTTGAGAGACACACATTATGTTATCATAAAAACTCAGTAACCCAATACCGAAATCCAACAACAACACTCAAGCAAGTGAAATGAGCAAGTCAAATAAACTCCAAACCCATTTAATAAAAGATTTTCAGACTCAACAACAGGCAAATATCAGAACAATGAAAAAGCACATTGTGACCGCTCAACATGAAAACAGATGAGAACAATAGCAAACATAACACGCCATACCCATTACACAGAGAGAGAAATATTTCGAACACAATATCAATCCAAACGGTAACAAAAATATCCAGGAAAAGGGAAAATGAGATTGAGAAAGCAAAACCCATACCTTTTCTTGATGATTTGGATAAGAAATGAAGCACCAATGAGGTTTGAAAATGGATTCACGGAGTGTTTGGAAAGGAGATAGTTTAGAGAGAAGATGAACAGTCACAAATGTTCGAGGGAAAACTGAAAAAGATTTAAAAACTGCTCCTATTTCTACCAAACACGCGTTTTTCGCGACTTGATTAAGTCGCCACACAGTCGCCAGTTCAAGCCGCCAAAACACTCAAGGACAAAAATTTGAAAAAATTTTCTAAGTGTTTTTCACGACTGGAAGGTCTACCCGCGAGTGAGTCGCGAGCTTAGCCGCGAAAATCTCTGAGTAACCCTCGCGACTGGACCTTCCACTCGTGAACAAGTCGCCAAAAATGACCCGTGAAGACGCGACTGAGGCTCGCGACTTGACATACCCACGACTGAGCCGCCAAAACAGGGCAAAACAGGATTTTTGAAATTTTCAGATTTTTCAAACAAAATACTTTCCAAAAACACCTAAAACACTCAAAAATCTTTTTGTGCTTGAATTAACAAAGATTGAGCATGTGAAAACACATTTCATTAAGTACAATCACACAAATGAATATGGCATTTATTGAATATAAACTTGTGTGTTGTGTATGGATATCAACAATGAGATAGTCCTTAGTCTAATGTGAAGTTTCAATGATCAATTCAACCAAGACATACACAATTAGCACTAGATCATGTGACCCATCTCAATTAGAGAAATATGTATATATGACCTCCCACAAAATTTGATAACATAACTTGGAGCTTTACATTTGACTCCACTTTTAATCATAACATTTGATCTTTTTGATCTTTTAAGGCAATCACCTCTCATTGTGAGAGTGATATTTGACATTTTACTTTAATGAACAAGCCTTTGGCTTTTTGAATAAACATTTTTTTTAATATAAAGTCGCTTACCCTTTTTCCTAGTCGAATACTAGAATGTGCGACAGGCTTTTGCAGCTCAATATCTCTTTTCATTTGGAGATTTATATTTGGTGAGCTCTTTTTAGCAAAACAAAAATAAAGAGTGGGAAGATATATAGACACAAGTCTATGCATGTCTCAAGATCAACAAAACCATTCACTAATCATTCATGACAAGTTTGAAGATCTATTTACAACAATCACATAGATTTCAAGATTTCTCCCACAGAGATATGAGTGCATGAAAACAAGCAATACTCGAAAATGCACAAAGCCATTAGCACAAAGGTACAAGACAAAACAAGCTTTGAGACAAAAGCTCAACAAAGTCAATCAAGCTTTTTGATTTTCTAATTTTTATGTGATTTTTGGATTTTTGACACTAAAAGCAAAAAGATTGATAAAACAAAATTAAAAATATGCACAAGAAGACAAGCAAACAACCAACAGCAAAAACAGCAATCAAACAAACAAACATTGTCACAAAGCATAGGAAGTATTAATGCATGGACATGTTGTAATGCTTATGCATGAGTACCCTTTTTCACCTACACATCACTTGCGTTTGGGGTGATTTCCTTATAGGATTGGGTACGGGAGTTAGGGCTTTCAAACCTTCGTGAGAAGCTTTCCAAGCAGTTGGTGAATGCACCAATCATCTTCATCACGTTCATCATTCCGGGATCACCATTCTGATCTCTAGATTGATCATCTGCCCAATTTCTTCTATCATTTCTAGGTCCTCCTGACCTTTGAGGAGTTGCACTATTCTTTGCTCTCAGCTTTTGGCAATTTGGTCGAGTATGCCCTTGAAGTCTGCAATAATGACACACATAAGTTGCTCTAGGACCTCTTTGTAGTCGTGGGCGTGACTTGGCACGAGATTCAGACCTGCCCACAGACTGATTACGGGGATTCAACATCCGTTGGTTCACCACATTCTTCTTCTCCTCCACCTTGAGCTTCTCATCAGTAAGGTCATCTACAACTGGATCTTTGGCCTTTACAAACTTCACTTCTTTAGTGACATTTCCAAATGAACTACTTCCTCCGGAATATCCCAATCCGGATTGTCTGAAAAGCTCTTTTGAGATGAGATAACATCATCTAACTTCTTAGTGGTGACCCTCTCTATTTTAGCATTTGCTTGCACAACCTCATTCTCAAGAAATCTCACTTTTGTGTAAGTTTCGGACAGCTCACCATTCAATGTTTCTATCTCACATTTGGCCTCCCTATATCAGATTAGGAGACTTTTGTAGTCCTCCTCTGCCTTCTTCATTTTTCTCACATCTGCCTTGGCCACCCTTGTGTACTCACCCGACTTTTCCAAGAGTGAGTTATAATTCTCTTGAAGATTTGCTGTGCTTTCATCCTCTTCAGCATCTGATTCTTCAACAATTCCTAGTGATTCATCATCACTATGTTCTCCAAGGTCTCGTACAAGCAAATTCAACTCATCTGAAGACTCAATATGAGCAATAGTCATAAAAGCCGAATAGTTCCCCTCTCCATCACAGCTTTCTTCTGATTCTGAGTCAGATGAATCCGAGTCACTCAATGTCGTGGCATACACTTTGCCTTTCGATTTCAAATAATTCGGACATTCCTTCTTAAAGTGTCCATGTCCGTTACATTCGAAGCAAGTTACACCTTGTGTAGGTTGGGATTCTTTTCCATCTTTCTTTTTGAATTCCCTTTTCTCCCTTCCAGAACTTTGGAATTTTCTTTTATCATCAAATTTGCCATTATTCTTGAATTTCAAGAACTTTCTGAAATTTTTGACAAGGTATGCAACATCTTTGTCAACTACATCTTCTCCCGATGAGTCTTGATCTTCCACCTTCTCATCAATGGTCTTAAGAGCAAGAGATTTACTCTTCCGTTGATTAGGCAGCGACATCTCATAGGTCTGCAGAGAACCAACCAGCTCCTGTACTTTGATGTCATCAAGGTCCTTGCTCTCTTCAATCGCTGTCACTTTAGCACGAAAACTTTCCGGCAATGATCGAAGGATCTTCCTTACAATTTTTGAATCCTCCGTTTTCTCCCCCAAGTTGAACTTACTGACAACCACCTCATTTAGCTTCCCATAGAAAGAGTCAAAAGACTCATCGTCACTCATTTTGAGCTCCTCAAACCGAGTGGTTAGCATTTGCAACTTGGTGTCTTTCACTTTCTTCGTGCCTTCATAGGTGGTTTCCAAAATCTCTCAGGCTTCTTTGGCAACGGTAATATGAGAAATCCTGTGAAATTCATCTGGAGACACACCATAGAAAATAGTATTGAGTGCTTTGCTGTTAGCATTAGATGCAGCAAGTGCTGCCTTATCCCAAGTGGATTTGGCTGCCTCAGGTCTGGTCCAACCAATCTCAACAGCATCCCAAACAGATTCATCAATAGAACACGGAAAAACTCTCATGCGAACCTTCCAAAAAGCATAATTACTACCATTAAAATATGGAGGTGCATTTAGGGATTGAGACCGATCCATCTCAAAAGGGAGTCAAGGATCACATAATGGTAATGAAATCAACAGCAGTGTACCCGCTCTGATACCAATTGAAAGTTCAAAAACGTGTATAAACACCTTTGAACGTTTAGACCCCCAAATTACAACTTAACCAATTCAAGCAATATGTCAAACAACTAGTGTGCGGAAACTTAACATATGCTATAATATGAAATTGGTAAAAACTATCTAAGCCGAAACAAAACACAATCCACAGCAGATAATAAAAAGGCAAAGATAGAGAGGAAGGAAGATGCAAACACAAGGACAACACGCGATGTGTTATCGAAGAGGAAACCGAAGCCCTCGGCATAAAACCTCTCCGCCGCCCTCCAAGCGGTAAACAATCTACTAGAAAATACAGTTGGAATACATGGACAGCAATAGACCCTCTAAGCCTAATCTACCCAGTGCACCTAAGCCCTCCAAGCTTCTTGCTCCAACGAGGTTGCGCCGAACCTTTTTCTTTTCTAGCTTCCTGGATTCCGCTACTAGACCGTAGCATCAACCAATGAAGATTGGTTCCTTCCTAACTGCTTCCCAGAAATCCAAACAGCTCTCTCACAGTAATGATAATGGTGAGAATCAGGTTTGGTATAATGCCTCTCAAGGATTTGACAATGGAGAGGAAGAGAGTTGAGGAATTTGAAGAGACTCTAATGTATAGATTGTGGGTGAATCAATCTTGTTTTTCTTTAGGGTTTCTCTCTCAAAATTCTCTCTGGAAGCTCTCTCATAATCGTGGGTAAAAGGGGTATTTATACTAGAGTGGGAGAGGAATGTGAAATGTCAGGTTTAACAAAACAGGGGTGGCTCGCGGTTTGACTAAGTCGCGAGATCCAGTCGCGAGATAACCGTATGGCCAGTTGTCCTGTTTTGTCCTGTAGTGCTCCAGCTTGCATGACTGTTCACCTTCCAACATGCTTGGCACGTGTGCTGCGTCTGGCGGCTTGCAACCGCGAGTCACCCGCGAGGCCCAGCCGCAAGTCTCTGTTTTCTTGCACACTCTTGAGCAATCTTCACTCTATCTCACTCTCTACCCTTACATCAAACCCACCTAAATACAGGGTTACTAAATGCTGAATTACAAGCAAATTTGGCATGGAATAAAACCAATTAGATGGTTGAATAAATTCAACCTTACAAGAATCATCCTCAGGCTCAGTGTCGCTCAAGGTAATAGCAAATTCCTTGCTCTTCCCAATGCTCTTGAGGTATGTAGGGCACTTATGCTTCATGTGACAGAAGCCTTGACACCCAAAGCACTTAGGTCCTGAGGGAACAGTGTACTAACCACCTTCCTTAGCATCCTTCTTCCCTTTGTCTTGGCCTTTAAACTGAGAAGAACTGGATTGCCTGCAATCCTTGTTGAAACCCTTTCCATTGGCGTTCTTCATAAACTCTTAAACTGCCTGGTGATTTAGGACTTCATCTTGGAATCTTCATCATCAGAAGATTCATCTGTTTCACTACTCTTAGCCTTCAGTGCCATACTCTTGCTTTTACCCGACTTGCCTATTCTTGTCAACCCTAGCTTGTAGATTTGTAAGTTTCCAACCAGCTCAGTCAAAGGAATCTTGTCAATATGCTTTGATTCCTCTATTGCCATAATCTTGGCATGAAATCTCTCGGGCAGAGATTTGAGCACTTTCCTCACAATCTTGGGTTCAGGAATAGTTTCCCCAAGATTGAAGACTAAGTTCACTATGTCCTTTAGCTTGGCATAGAACTCATCGAAAGACTCATCCTCCTCAATCTTTATCTCTTCAAAGCTTGTAGTGAACCTCTGAAGTTTTGAGTCCTTGACAGCCTTAGTACCCTCATAGGTTGTCTGGAGAATGATCCAAGCCTCCTTGGTAGTTTCAGTGGAGGATATCTTCTTGAACTCCTCATTGGTGATAGTACTAAATAATGCATTCAAAGCTCTACTGTTGAAGTTTGCCGCCTTAATCTTGGCATCATCCCAGTCGATTGGCGCTTCTATAGGCTTAGTCCAGCCTATCTCCACAGCTTGCCACACTTTCTCATCTAAAGACTGCAAGAAAGCTCTCATGCGTACTTTCCAGTATGCATAGTTAGTACCATCAAATAAATGAGATATGATTAATGACTGTCCTCTATCCATGACAAATAGAGGTCAATGGATTAACACAGCAAAGATTAAACCTTAATCAGAGTGTGTCTGCTCTGATACCACTTGATAGGCCACAAACTGAATGGCCCCTTGTGATAGAAATTAATTAATTAATTAGTCAAGTTATTAATTAATCAATTTATCATGCAAACACGTGGTAGCACAAACAAGTCACCAATAAACTAAATATGCAGTGGAATATAAATAACACGGTAATTTGTTTACAAATGGGGAAAACCTAACGGCAAAAACCCTACCGAGTGATTTTCAGGTCACCACTCCCGAAACTTCACTATTATCACAACAAGCGGTTACAAGTAAAGGAATCCAAGTACCTTACCAACCTACAGTTGAACCCTTACCCCAATACTCAATACCCAATTGAACTTGTTCTGTAGTGACAGTTCCCCTTTCAAATGCACGACTCCTAGTGCGTGACTAACCAATTGCGAGGATCTCAGTACGTGACTTCAATCACCAACTAAGAAGGTTATTGGTTGCAAAATTCTTCAATTCATCCAAACGATGAAGATCAAGAAGATGCTTGGTCACAAAACCCTATGGTGCACATACACAGCAACTTCTTCAAGAGAAAGAAATGGACTAAGGCAAGAATTTCGTCTCCAATCACAATTTACTTGAACAGAGTTTGCTCAAAACTTGTGCAACTTGTGAACATTTTGACAACCCTCAAACTGATCCTAAAGTACGTTTTGTCAAAGGATAAGCCAATTACATAAAATCATGACATATGTTCTTAACATGTGAAACACATATGTCCTAACAAGCATAATTTTGTGGCCCAATTTTGATAGTAATATGATGAGTATTTTTTGTGGAAGGCCCAAGTTGGATAATATGTAGAATATAACGGGTAGTATTTGTGAGAGAACCCAAAGAAATTTATGGGGCTTATATAAAGAGTATTTGTAGGAGATATTTATGTGGGCTCAAAATAATTTATGGGCTTGTGTGGGTATTTTTTGTGAGTGTGCTAATGAAATTAGGATCCGAAAATTTGTACCTCAACACCTCTTCCTATTATCTTAAGGGGTGTCTGCTTGCTCACTCCCAAGTGCAGGAGATTGTAGCAATATAATTCTCGGAGTACTGAGGTTGAACCACAAGGAGCAGGGTAGATTCAAAGACAATGTAATTAAAAAAAATTTTGGGTAAAGAAGAAAAATAATTTTGCTTGGTGATTGTTAACAAGAATAATAATAAAAACTGATTTAAATCAATAATGTAAATACTAGGGCATCGGGGTGTTTCCCTATATCAATATGAAATTCTTTGTGATCTAAGAAAATATATATTTCATAATTGATTGTTTTTATACAATTAAATACTTATGATTCAGTTGAACTGAGACAATTCAAGAACGCATGATAACCTAGATTGATAATGCGGTTAGAAAGTTTTCAGAAAAACTCATTCACTTTAAAACCTGATTTCTATTTGAAACTATTAGAAATTCATCTAAACAATAAGAAAAACATGATTGAACTTATTGAAAACATGGAAGAACTAATACATCAAAAGAAATCTAATTGAACAATCAAATATGTCACTGATAAAATCCTAGAAAGAATCACATTGAATATTCATACCATATAAAAGAAACATAACCCTAACCCTAGCAAAAGAGTTTAGGTTGCCATTAAAGAAAGAAAAGTACAAAGTTTCTCTCCAAAATTCGTTCTACACAGCCTCTCTTCAAAACCCTAATGTCTAAGTGTCCAAAAAAAATAAAAATTTTACTATTTTAATTTCCGTCCAAGTTTACAGCAGTAACTTGTGAGTAAGTTTTTGCCTTAAAAAATTGAGAATTTCGAAAAACTCAAAACTAGAAAATTGTAGATATTTAAGTCAATTCCAACCCATCCAGTCTTGTGTCAATTGGATTTTTGAGGAGAGAGATACGTCCAAAACACAGATCAGTGCTCAAATAAGATTTTTCATTGTCAGATTCTGCCTCTTGGATTTCTTTCCTTATTTGAAGCTTCCAATCATGGTAGACGATCCAAGCATTCTAGCTGCACCTCCTTAGACATTTAAGCACGGTCCTTTAGCTCCACTTTAATTCTAGTTTGGCCTCCATTCTCTTACAAATTCCTGTAAACTCATCTTTCTCACATGATTTCCTGAAAGTATAAAATCATACACAATGAATGGTATCTTATTCAAGAAATTATGTAAAGATGAATAATAGGGACTAATGCAAATCATGGCTTAATTATCCAAATTAAGCATAGTAATAAGGAGATAATGGCCACATAAATATATAACAAGTATACATTTTAAGGCGTTATCAGTTCCCTCAAAGAATTTCTTCATATTATAATCTAATTGTTGCTTATCAGTCCCTTTTTGCTTGTGGCTCTTGAATTTTATGGGTGTGTGTGTGTGTGTGTGTGTTTTTTTTTTTTTTTTTAATATAATAGACAATTAGTTTATTCCAAAAAAAAAAAATAGAATATTTTAATTAATAATTACTAGTTTGGTAGCATAATTTTGTATATTTCAATAGGCATAATAGACTATAAAATTATTATATTTTATATAATCTAAGTTTCTTAATGGTTATTTTAGAAAATTTCCTTAGAACAGCCATATGGCAACCAATACACTGCATACCATAATTTTCGCGGAGACTAGATTCCACTTGTAAACCTTCAATTTATTGAATAAAATGTTTGCCTTCCCTTTGTATTCTCTTTTCTCTTGGCTCTTTCTTTTCCTCGTTGTTCTTTCTACCCTTGTGTAATACAGCTTTCTTAACAGATCGATTCAAGACTAATTACACTAGCAAAAAAAATATGGTAGTAAAGATTTTTTTTTTTTTTTTTGATAAGGTAGTAAAGATATTTTATGCCTACGAATAGTCTTTCAATATTTATACGCCACGACTGGGAATTTCATAATCCAATTAGGGGAAATTAGAAAAAAGCCAATTGGGAACTGAAAAAATGGAATGAAAGTCCTCAGATCTCCATTTACATTCACTTCACTTCAACCACGTGTGCTGACCTTCATATTCAATGTGAAATAGAAAATAGGAACATGAGAGGTGGTAGCGAATCTTCAAGCCAGAGGATTTAATATGCCTTCGAATAGTTTTATCAATATTTATATGACACGACTGGGAATTTCATAATCCAATTAGGAGAATGATAAATAATAATAAAAAGCCAACTGGGAACTGCAGAAATGAAATAAAGTCCTCAGATCTCCATCTACACTCACTTCACTTCAACTCCGTGTAAGGACCTTCATATTCAACCCGAAATAGGAAATAGGAATATGAGAGGCGGTAGCCAATCTTTCCAGCCCGAGGATTTATTACAAGTGTCCAGTTAATATATGCCCTTAGGGCATACATTAACAAATCCGTTTCTAGAAAAATTTTATTAGGAATTGAAAAAGTTGTCAAATGGGTATATTGATGTGTATATAATAATGTACAATAGAGAGTTTTATATAGGCTAGGTATGTGTGCAGTACAAGTAATAGGAGTAAACTACAAGTGCAGTATACTGGGCTAAGTCCAATGGGCTAAACTAGTCTAAGTTATACACTAACGTCCCCCCTTAAACTCGAGGTGGCAAGGAGGAAGCTAATTAGAGTTTGGATATAAGATCTCAAAGATGACTAGACGGGTTAGTCTTGGTGAAGATATCAGCAGGCTGGTCAGCAGAGGAGATAGAGAACAACTTGAGATTTCCTTTCTTGAGATGCTGGTGAGAGATGTGGCAGTCGATCTCAATGTGCTTGGTGCGTTCATGGAAGACATCATTATGAGCAATGTAGATAGTACTATAATTGTCACAATAAAGAGGAGTGGCAGTTGGTTGTGGAGCATCCATGTCAGCCAAGAGCCAGCGAAGCCGGACAAGCTCGCAAGTGGTGTCGGCAAGGGCACGATACTCAGACTTAGTACTGGAACGGGAAACCACATCCTGCTTCTTGCTACGCCACAAGACAAGAGAAGTACCTAACAGGAAACAGAAACCTGTGATAGAACATCGATCAGTCGAATCACCTACTCAGTCTGCATCTAAATAAGCATGAAGCTTGAGAGAAAATCGAGAGGAGTAATAGAGACCATGATAAAGTGTGCCTTTGACATATTGAAGAATCTGAAGAACAACAGCATAGTGGACAAAACGAGGGGCATTCATGAACTTACTAACCATACCCACGGCATGTGAAATATCCGGATGAGTAATAGTGAGATAGATCAGACTATCAACCAACTGACGATAGCGAGTAGCATCGGATATAGGTTCACCATCTAAGGGTGTGAGCTTTGCATTGTATTCTAAGGGAGTGTAAACAGTCTTGTTGTCAGTGATACCGGCTTTGGAGAGAAGATCAGAAGCATATTTAGCCTGGGAAAAATAGTATCCATCAGAGGATGAGATAACCTCAAGCCCAAGAAAATAGCTGAGAGTTCCTAGATCTTTCATCTCAAAATGCTGACTAAGGAAGTGTTGAAGAGAGCGGATACTTGCAGAATCATCTCCAATAATAATCATATCATCAACATAAAGAACAATTAGAATGATACCAGCAGAGGATCTTCGAACAAAGAGAGCAGTGTCATGAGGACTCGAAGTGAAACCCTATTGAACAACAACCGAGCTAAACTTTTCAAACCAAGCTCGAGGAGCCTGCTTGACCTTAAAGAGTATGGTGAAGGCGGCAAACTTGACTGCCTGAGTATGGATAGCCAGAGGGTGGTTGCATGTACACTTCTTTGTGAAGGTCTCTATTGAGGAAACCATTCTTCACATCCATTTGATAAAGAGGCCAACAGCGATCAGCAACCATAGCAATGAGACATCTGACAGATGTAAGCAACAGGAGCAAATATTTCCTCATAGTCAATGCCATACTCCTAAGTAAAGCCCTTGGCAACTAGGCGAGCCTTGTATCGTTCAACAAATCCATGAGCCTTGGTCTTGATCTTGTAAACCCACCTACAACCTACTATAGATTGACTAGGAGGCAAATCAAACATATCCTAAGTGTGATTCTTATGAAGGGCATCTAGTTTTTCGTTCATAGCTTGCTGCCAAAGAGGGTCAGTATGGGCCTCACGATAAGTGTGAGGTTCATAAAGGGTGGCAAGAGCAAAAAAGCAGTGATAATCAATGAGATAAGGGGGAGGAGTGCTTATTCGAGTGGAACGACGAAGTTCAGGACCAACAGGAGACTTAGGAGAGGGTGGTGCCACAGGATCCAAGACAGGCGGGTCATATGCTGAGGACAGAACTGGAGATAAGTTGTCTGGAGAGGCAGCTGATGTTGAAGAATCCTTCACAAGTTCAGGATAGAGAGGGAGGAAAAGATCAATAAAAATAAAGGAAGAGGACGCAAGAAACTATTGAAGACTCGTGAAAGGACGATGTTCCCAAAACTCAACATGACGGGAGACATGAAGGCAATGAGAAATGGGATCATAGCAACGAAACCCCTTTTGAGATATACCATAACCAAGGAAACAACAGAGACGAGTACGAGGTTGGAACTTTGTTCGTTCATGAGGAGGAAGAGAGACAAAGCAAACACAACCAAAAACCCGAAGAGATGAGTAGTTAGGAGTTTGACCATAAAGAAGCTCAAATGATAATTTGTTGTGTGTAGTTGGTGAAGGAATATGATGAATGGTGTACACAGCAATGAGTGCGGCCTCACCCCAAAAGTGTTCAGGAAGAGAGGCAGAAATGAGAAGGGTGCGGACAACATCAAGAATGTGATGATGTTTTCGTTCTACACGACCATTTTGTTGAGAGGTGTAAGGACAAGACCGTTGAGGAAGGGTACCATGACTGTCTAAAAAGGATAGGAAAGATTTATCATTATATTCTTGAGCATTATCTGATCAAAAGACTTTGACGGTGTGATTGAACTGTGTTTCAATCATTTTATGAAATGTTTGGTAAATAGACACAAGTTCAGACCTATGGTGAAGTAGATAAATCCAAGTATATCAAGAAAAATCATCCACAAATATAACAAAATATTTAGATCTTCCCTCAGTGGGAACAGGTGCAGGACCCCAAATATCAGAATATATAAGATCAAAAGGGGCAGAAGAAAAGGAGTCACTTTTATTAAAGGACAATTTTGTTTGTTTGCCAAAATGACAAGAAGTACAATCAAATTTTTGAAACTTAACTAAACCTAAATGACCTTGAGATGCTAACAACTGAAGACGAGATAAGGATGGATGACTAAGACAAGCATGCCATAGATCAAGTGAGGAGGTGGCAGCGGTAGCAGTTACAAAAACAACTTGCTGTGAAGGAATCTTCAAGTCATGAACCTCAAACATGCGACCAACCTTACAGCCTATCCCAAGCATTTGACTAGTCCGAGGATCCTGCACATCCACACCATGATTAGTAAATAGAAGATCTATGCCTAATTTACAAAGTTGACAAACAGAAAGCAAATTGAAGGATAACTTTGGAATATGAAAAGTGTCACTAAAGGATAAACAAGGAGAAGAGATTGTTCCTTTATGACTAACAGGTATAAGAGTTCCGTTAGCAGTGTAAATGGTGAATGGATGTACTAAGGGTGCCTTATCAGAAAATTAGGATTCATCAGGAGTCATATGGTTACAACATGCAGTATCAAAAAACCAAGGTTGTTTACCTGAGGTGACAGAAAGGGCAGTGGAAGTGCGGGGTAAAACCTATTGAACAACTGCCTCAATATCAGCCGTAGTAAGTGAGGAAGCCAAAGATGGACTTGTAGGAACTAATGGATCTAAAGGACATACAGTAACTGCCCGAGGAAGAGAAGCTTTATTCTGCTCTTGCACAAATTTTTTCGGTTTGCGATAAACAGAGATGTCATGGTCTTTGACACGACAAAACTCGCAGCGAGTACCTTTGGAAGACTAAAAGGGTGGACACCCAGAGTTTATTCGTAGAGGAGCAGTGAATGCAGCAATGGGAGGCTATGGAGAGGGTGTAGCCAATACATGATCAGATGATGACATGTGATGAGTAGGCCAATGGTTCTCCTCAGAAATGAGCTCCTTGACTGCGGCATCAAGAGAAGGAGTAGGAGACCAGCTAAGCAGAGAAGCCCTAGTAAGCTCAAAATCCTCACGTAAACCTATCATGAAATGCATAAATTTACGGCGATCTCGATATTTGACAAAAAGCTCAATGTCCTTAGAACACACTAGTGGAGGATCTGTAGCAGAGTGTTGTTCCTACATAGTAGAAGTCTGAGAATAAAAATTAGAAATAGATTGATCTGTCTCTGGTGCATTTGATAAAGCTTTGATTCAATATGGAACTCCAAACTTGAATCATTAGTACAATTATAGCGATCGACCAAAAATTTCCAAGCAACCTCAGCAGTCTCAAGACGAGGAAGAAGATTATGAATGGAGGGAATAGAGGTATTGATAAACCAAGACAAGATCTTACTATGAATGCTCTTCCATTCCTCTAGGTGTTTTACATAATCATCTATTGTAACAGCAATTGGAAGACTCTTCAACAGTTGTGGCTTTGGACTTAGGATTTGGTACTGGCTTAGAAATTGAACCAGTCACATATCTCCATAGTTTATGATCCTTGATAAAGATAGTCATAGTCTGAGACCATGCATGATAGCTAGTAGGACCATCTAACATGATGGTGATAGGACGTCTGATATTTCGTTCATTTTGTTGAGCCATAATGAAGAAAATGACCAAAAAAATGAGATTTAGAGACCTAAAATGCAGAAACGGAGCCCAAAATCAGAATCTACGTGAAAAACTGAGCAAGACAAGACCTGTTGAAAAATTTTGACTTTTGGTTAAAGTCAATGGTCAACGGTCTGGTCAAAGTCAACAGCTCAGTCAACGGCTCAGGATGCTAAAATGTGCTGACGTGGCAGTGTGACGTCACCCTAAGGCTGACATGGCAGTGCATGAAATGGAGCAAGCGCGTGGGAAGCGCGTGAAGGCCCTGTTCCTGGCGCGTGTGAGAGATGGACGGCACGTGGCAACGTGTGGAGCGCGTGCTCGAGAGGCAGAAACTTCAGCCGGCACATGGGGGCACTTGTGAGGTGGTTTCTAGCAGCTCTTTGTTGGGTTTTGCTCGAGATCGGAAGATCTATCAATATGTGCCTTGACTTTGGTAGTTTGATCAATAAAACTAACGAAATCTGAGTATTTTAGGGGTTGTGGGCGTGACGGCAGTGACTTGCTTCTGACAGTGACTACTAGATGAAGGCAAGGGCAGCGGAAGAACGCCGGAGATGTCCACAGGAACCAGAAAGTCAGAGGAATGACTCTGATACCATGTTAACAATATAAAGTAAGAGAGAAAGACTGAATAGTCTATATATTGATGTGAATATAATAATGTACAATAGAGAGTTTTATATAGGCTAGGTATGTGTGCAGTACAAGTAATAGGAGTAAACTACAAGTACAATATACTGGGCTAAGCCCAATGGGCTAAACTAGTCTAAACTATACACTAACAATCCTTATTACAATTAAAGTTTTGTATGCTCAAAATATATAATTTAAAATTGTTAGAATTTCATTATTTTATGAGTTTAACAAAAACCAACATAAGTTCTCTCTAAAGGTTTATTTAAGTTCTAAAAATCATTAACTCAGAATTATAATTGAAATTTTGACTATGAAAAAATTACAATATGATTTATTCATACGTAAAAAGAACCTAATAACAAAAACAACATAATGGATATTCTATCTTTCTATGAGTTTCTAGTATTACATGAGTGACTTTCTAAATTTTTATAAGAATTTCTATACAAAAGTTTAACCATGGTGAAGTTCGATCATTGTCCCTACTACACAACCATTTACCTTATAGACAAAGTTTGACAACAAACTTGGTTGTAATCTAAGATTATAATTCCACTTAATATCTTTTTATTGGATGTGAACTTTGACAAATACACAATTGGATTACCTTTTCTTTTTATCCTCCATGCTTTCAAAATTTTAAGAAAATCATAGAATAATGGCTATGTCACCAATCAAATGTTTAAATTTCAAGTTTCTATAGTATAAAATTATGCTTAAAAAATAAGTTTATAGTTGGAATGGGTTGATAAGCCAAAAATGAATTGACCTCTTGTAATGAATTAACCAATTAATTTAACCAAGTGAATTAATTAAGTTAATTAACATGCAAACGCATGGTAGTACAAACAAATCACCAATAAACTAAGTATGCAACGGAAAATAAATAACACGGTGATTTGTTTACAAATAGGGAAAACCAACACAGCAAAAACCCCACTGGATGATTTTAAGGTCATCACTCCCGAAATTCTACTATTATCACAACAAGCGGTTACAAGTAAAGGAATCCCAATACCTTATACCAACCTATAGTTGAACCCTTACCCCAATACTCAATTGGGCTTGTACTATAGTGACAATTTCTCCTTTTGATGCACGACTCTTAAGTACGTGACTAACCAATTGTGCGGATCCCAGTACGCAACTTCAATCACCAACTAGAGAAGGTTGTTGGTTGCAAATTTCTTTAGTTCATCCCAACGATGAAGATCAAGAAGATGCTTGGTCACAAAACCCTACGGTGCACAAATACGGCAACTTCCTCACAAGAAAGATGAACTAGGGCAACTTTTGTCTCTGGTCACAATTTGCTTAAACAAACTTTGCTCAACACTTGTGCAACTTGTGAACATTTTGACGGCCCTTAAAATAATCCTTTTATATGTTTAATGTTATGAGAAAAGAAGGCACAAATACATAATCACGGATTAGAGTCAAAACAGAACTGGAATTCTGTTTTTCATAAATCTCGATAGATACCCTATCTGTCGAGCTGCTGTCGAGCCACGGGGCTAAACAGCTCTACAGGTCTTGATAGATAGCTTGCTGTCGAGCTAGCTGTCGAGTTTTAATGAACAACACTTCTTCAGCTTGAATCTTGGACAGACTTGCATGACTTTAACACTTGATCTTGAAACATAGTTTCTTGAAGTATTAAACACGTTGTAGATTTACTCAATTACAAGTAAAGTGCGTTTTGTCAAAGGATTATCCAATTATATAAAATAGTGACATATATTTCTAACAAGTGAATCACATATGTCCTAACAATCTCCCCCTTTGACAATCTATGACAAAACCACAATAAACAAATGAACATATGAGAGAAGTCATAAATCACTCAACTCATATTCACTTGTTGAATACAATAAAATCTATCCTAACACAAACTCTTGAAAAACTTTATAAGAAGAAAGTTTATGGCAAGTAGACATTGACAACCTATATTTCTGAAACACTTTAAACAAAACTCATCAAGGCATCATTGTGTGAAACATAAATAATAAATTCCATAGAAGTAATAAGAACCATGTGTATAAAGAAAGAAAAGAAACAACACAGGCAAGAATAGGTGAAAGAAACATACATCCTTATATATAAAGAAAATAAGTACAATGTATGTCAAAAATAATCACAAGACCCATGTACAAGAAAAAATGTATCTAAAATAAAAAGAAGAAAAAGATACATGTAATCCTCACTACATCCCTCATAATATCAACACTTCTCCTAACAAATGTCCTACACTAACTCTCCCCCTAAGAATGACTACTCTCATATCCAAAATTACTCCCCCTTTTTGTCACAAGTGACAAAGGGTAAGAGTGTTAAGTAGACATTTCATCGATAGAGCTAGTATCTCCTTCATCATCATCATCAGAAGCATCATCGTCATCACTATCATCATCATCCTCATCCTCATCCTCAGAATCAAAAGCCACTAGAGGAGGTGGTGGAGGAGAAGCCTCAAGAGAATAGCCACCCATGATCGCCTACCACCGTGCAATATGATGACACAAACGTTCACCTGATACAGCTATGTAGAGAGTGTATCAAGGCGAGTATCCATGCGCTACAACTGCACCATGATGTCTCCAAGTGACACATCGCTTGTAGAAGAGGAAGGAGCAGATGTGGATGGAGTAGAATGAGATGGAGTTGAACGGAAGGGAGGAGTTGCGGAATCCAATTGCTATGACCTCAACTATGCCTCGCTACATTTAACGGTAGTAGTGTCTATGGCACACATGATAGAAAAGTGGTCGGAAGAGGGAAAAGGAACAGAAAAATGGCATAAAATCCGCATGAGAGCCGAAGGGAAAATGAGCTTATCACGGGTAGCCGTATCCCTAAACACATCTATAATAGAAAGAATAAAATGTGAAGGAAAATCTATAGTGAGGTGCTCTAACAAGGAAAGCAAAAATCGAGCACGAGGCTCTGTGATGGAGTTATAGTGAGAGAGTGGGTGCAAAACAAAAGTCATCACCATGTTCATGAATCTAGGACTTTTAGCAAAGGTCATACATGGTGTAAACTAACGATCACCCCAAACAGAAGGGCGCTCGCAGAAAGTAGACATCATCTTGTCTTTGGACACAGTCCTCAGACGCTCACATCCGGGTAGTCAGGATGCTCTACCTTCGGAACATGGAGCACATCGGATACCAACTCCTGTGTGACATCAATGCGCGTACCTCAAACACGAGTAGAAAAGAGAGGCACTGAAGAATCAATTCCATGCATGTTGGAGTAAAACTCCTAAAACAGCATGGAAGGACATGTGACTAGGATGTCACACAGTGACTCCCAGCCCCGATTGTGAATGACATCGAGTAGGTCAGTGTCGGTGAAGTCCGCCAAAATGACTTGGCATTCCGAATGAACACCTTGTCGAGAAAAGTTCTCCAAGAAGTCTTTTCGGGCATCCTTATCACAGAACCAAATATGAGAAGGAGTAGGATCAGAAGAAGACGATGCCTCGGAACGAAGAGGGTTCCGGGACGGAGCTGACTTACACTTAGGTGCCATAGACACAACTAACGTAAATAGAAAAGAGAGGGAGAGAAAGAGACAATCAGAAAAGTCCCAAAGCAATTCAAATATAACAAGTAAGTTGAAAAGAGAGTACGTATGCATCGGGAATGCATGAACATGTGATATGCAAAAGAAATTGCATCATGGGTTCAGCCTAATCCAATCCTACCAGCACACAAACAGTTTAACATGTATAGCACAAAACTAAATGCATGAAAATACAGTTATAATGCACATGGAATGCAATGTATGAGATTTTAAACTCATGTAAGGAAAAACCCATCCCAAATTTCAACAAACACTCATTAATTTTGAAAACCCCAAAAATTTCAAAAACCCCAAAACCTAGGTTTCAAAACATGAAAATGCATGTAAATGAGAGAAAAGAAACATACCAAGTGAGGAGAAAACTTGAAAAAGCTCGAAAAACACTTGGGAAGAAGATTTGGAGTGAGTGAGAGAGGTTTGGGAGGTGAAAAGACACTTCTGTCGAGAGAGAGATCGAGAAAAGTGAGAACCGAATCGCGCTTGTCCTTTATATAGATCCTCAATAATTCTCGATAGATAGAGGTGTCGAGAGGTGTCGAGACATCTGTCGAGGAAGGTGTCTAGAAAAATAACGTCGACAAATGTAGCTGTCGAGAAGGTGTCGAGGAACAAAGCAAAGACATAAGAATAGAAGCTCAATCGATCCACTAGCTATTGAGAAGCTATCGAGGATCCAGGAACTTTCTCGATTGATCCACCTAACTGTTGAGGATCTGTCGAGATTGCGATAAGAAATAGCTTAAGATCTCGACAAATAGCCAGGTGTCGAGGAGGTGTTAAGATTACTTAAAATCGGTTTTTCAAGAAGGGAAAAACACAGATATGAATGTAATCAAGCATGCAACTCAATCAAGGATCCAATCAACATTTTAAGCTCTCAAAATCATCTCTCAACAATAGTTTTAAGCACAATGATCCCAAAAAAACACACACACTAAACAAGTCTAATTAATTTTATATTTCAAAAAAAAGTTAAGACAGTTTAGTGAACATACATTAACACATGTAAAATCTTGTGATGACCAAACCACATTGTACCTACACATGTATCAAGAGTAGTAAAGAATATTACGTGTTGTGTGTGAAAAACATCGCAAGATTGCATAAGTGTATACATGTTATGACGATTTGAGATATGAGAAAATCACTTTAACTCACACACAATCATAACTGTTTGATAGGGACTATCACCTTCGAGGTACATCCTATAACTCCTACATCTCTTAGAATACACGCTTGCAATCACATTTAAAGCATTTTGATCTTTTTGCAATTTTATTTTTCTTTGCATATTTTTCTTTTTAAGCAAATCATGCATGGGCATATAAGAGAGAGAAAAGAAATACCCAATGATGTTAAGCATTTGACATTCCAATTTTGTTATGCCAAAGCACACAAATGTCATTGACATTGCACTTTTGTTATGGTGAAGCATACAGATGTCATATCATGATTGGCAGACAACAATAGTGAGATGGTTATTTATGCCTTTCTTTTAGGATTTTCTAGTCCTTCTCGTCAAAAAGAGTGATACGAGTGTTAAGTACAAGAAATCACTTAATCTTACTCATCACAAACAAGAGTCACAAAGCTTACTTGCTTAGTTGTGCATAGAAATACTCATCTAAACTATAAGAGATACAAAGTTTAGAAAACTTTGTTTTAATGGCCATCCAACGTACACAAGTACCAATGTACATAAACACACATTGTTTTTGTATTTTTCTGATTTTTCAATTTTTTTTATTTTTATTTTTATATCAAAAACAAAATAAACAAAACTGAAAACAAACAAAAATAAGTTAAACAAAACAAAGTATAAAACTAAACTGACTTAAAACTTGAAAGCAAAACACAAAAGTAATGCACACACAAAAATAAGAAGAGAGAAAGAGAAAAGTGATAGAATCACTTGGAGCTCTTTTCCTTCCACGCCTTGGAAGAACCTTTCCTTTGAGTGAACCCTTGAACCGGTGGTGAAGGGAAAGAATTGAAACCATTCAAGTTCGAAAAGAACATAAGGGCTTTGAGAAGATCGCCAAGGGGAGCAAGAGAGGATTGAAGCTGATTCTGGCTTCTAGATCCTCTTCTTCATCCACATCTTCAATAATCCCATCAGTAGGATTGACAGTGGTAGTGAAGGCATTCAAGATTCTGCCATCCTCATTGTCGGAATCATCCTCAGGCTCGGTGTCACTCAAAGTAGTAGCAAGTGCCTTGCTCTTCCCAATGCTCTTGAGATATGTAGGACACTCCTGTTTCATGTGACTGAAGCCTTGACACCCAAAGCACTTAGGTCCTACGGGAACAGTGTACTGACCGCCATCCCTAGCATCCTTCTTCCTTTTGTCATGGCTCTTGAACTGAGAAGAACTGGATTGCCTACGGTCCTCGTCGAAACCCTTCCCATTGGTATTCTTCATGAACTTCTTGAATTGCTTGGTTATGTAGGGCCTCATCTTAGAATCCTCATCATCTGAAGATTCATCAGTGTCACTGCTCTTAGCCTTTAATGTCATACTCTTGCCCTTACCCCATTTTCCAATTCTTGGTAACCCTAACTCGTAGGTCTACAAATTACCAACCAACTCTGTCAAAGGAATCTTGTCAATATCCTTTGATTCCTTGATTGCCATAATCTTGGCATGGAATCTCTCGAGCATAGATCTGAGCACTTTCCTCACAATCTTAGGTTCAGGAATGGTTTCCCCAAAATTGAAGGTTGAGTTCACTATGTCCTTGACCTTGGCATAGAACTCATTAAACAACTCATCTTCCTCCACCTTAATCTCTTCAAAGCTTGTAGTGAGCCTTTGAAGCTTCGAGTCCTTGACAGCCTTAGTTATTAAAGGGTGGTCCATGTCTTCTTAGCAGTTTCAATAGAGGATATCTTCTTGAACTTCTCATTGGTGACTACACTGAACAAAGCATTCAATGCCCTGCTATTGAAGTTTGCCGCCTTGATCTTGGCATCATCCCAATCGGTCGGAGCTTCCTTTGGCTTAGTCCAGCCAATCTTTACAGCTTGCCACACCTTTTCATCTAGAGACTACAAAAAAACTCTCATGCATACTTTCCAGTATGCATAGTTAGTGCTATCATATAAAGGAGGTATAATTAATGACTGTCCTTTATCCATGACAAATAGGGGTCAATGGATCAAACACAACAAAGATTAACCTTAATCAGAGTGTGCCTGCTCTGATACTACTTGATAGGCCAAAAACGAACTAACCCCTTGTGATGAATTAACCAATTAATTTAGCCAAATGAATTAATTAAGTTAATTAACATGCAAATGTGTGCTAGCACAAAAAAATTACCAATAAACTAAGTATGCAGCAGAAAATAAATAACACGGTGATTTGTTTACGAATGAGGAAAACTAACATGGCAAAAACCCTACGAGGTGATTTTAAGGTCACCACTCTCGAAATTTCACTATTATCACAACAAGTGGCTACAAGTAAAGGAATCCCAGTACCTTATACCAACCTACAGTTAAACCCTTACTCCAATACCCAATTGGACTTGTTCTGTAGTGACAATTTCTCCTTTTGATGCACAGCTCCCAAGTATGTGACTAACCAATTGTGCGAATCCCAGTACGCGACTTCAATCACCAACTAGAGAAGGTTGTTGGCTGCAAAGTTCATCAGTTTATCCCAACGATGAAGATCAAGAAGTTGCTTGATCACAAAATCCTACGGTGCACAAACACGGCAACTTCTTTCACAAGAAAGATGAACTAGGACAAGTTCTATCTCCGGTCACAATTTGCTTGAACAAACTTTTCTCAACACTTGTGCAACTTGTGAAAGCTTTGACGGCCCTTAAAATAATCATTTTATATGTCTAGGATTGTGAGAAAAGAAGACCCAAACACATAATCATGGATTAGAGTTAAAACAGAACTGGAATTCTGTTTTTCATAAACCTCGATAGATACCCTATCTGTCGAGCTTCTGTCGAGCCATGGGAACATCTCTACAGGTCTCGATAGATAGCTAGCTGTTAAGCTTTAATGAACAGCACTTCTTTAGCTTGAATCTTGGACAAACTTGTATGACTTTAACACTTGATCTTGAAACACAGTTTCTTGAAGTATTAAACACATCCTAGATCTACCTAATTACAAGTAAAGTTCATTTTGTCAAAAGATTAGCCAATTACATAAAATAGTGACATATGTTCCTAATATGTGAATCACATATGTCCTAACATGGCTAAATAACATTCAATTGACATTAAATTTGATACGTGTTAATAACATAAAAAATATACAATTCAATGATTAGATTTTCAAAATATGTAACCATGTTAATTTGTTTTAGTAAGAGTTGTAATTTTAGGTCACAATCAAATTTGTAGCCAAATTTTGTCCTTAACTTATATTGAACTTCATTAAAAGTGTAAAACCCATCCTCTAAACATAACAAACAACACTTACCTATCCTAAATGAGACCATAAATTCAAGTGCCCAACTAACCAAGTATTGATTACTTGCTATTATCCATTAAACTGCTAGGAACTCTTGGGTAGAACTCACCCTTGAAAACCGGCTTGCAAGGGGAGGGTGCCCAAGAGCTTATAAACACATAGTTAAGTTTATACTTAATCCATGTGGGACACAAGGATCATAACATACCACCACCTTCCACAGCCGATGTCCACGACTACTCACTCTAGCGACACTGATTCGATAGTAGCCTTTTCTCTTTTGGTGGCTCCACTCATCTATTAGTTATTTTAATCTAGCCTCTAGGTTATCCCTTCCAAGATTCGACCACAAAGCTGCAACTCATTTGATCCCATACTTAATGAGCTACACCTGATTACTTGAAGTGGTAGTTGGTTCTTGAAAGTTCAAAAACGTGTATAAACACCCTTGAACGTTTAGACCCCCAAATTACAACTTAACCAATTCAAGCAATATGTCAAACAACAAGTGTGCGGAAACTTAACATAAGCTATAATATGGAATTGGTTAAATAGTATCTAAGCCAAAACAAAATACAATCCACAGCAGATAATAAAAAGGCAAAGATAGAGAGGAAGGAAGATGCAAACACAAAGACAACACGCGATGTGTTATCGAAGAGGAAACCAAAGCCCTCGGCGTAAAACCTCTCCGCCGCCCTCCAAGCGGTAAACAATCCACTAGAAAATACAGTTGGGATACATGGACAGCAATAGACCCTCCAAGCCTAATCTACCCAGTGCACCTAAGCCTTCCAAGCTTCTTGCTCCAACGAGGTTGCGCCGAACCTTTTTCTTTTCTAGCTTCCCGGATTCCGCTACTAGACCGTAGCATCAACCAATGAAGATTGGTTCCTTCCTAACTGCTTCCCAGAAATCCAAACAACTCTCTCACAGTAATGATAATGGTGAGAATCAGGTTTGGTATAATGCCTCTCAAGGATTTGACAATGGAGAGGAAGAGAGTTGAGGAATTTGAAGAAACTCTAATGTATAGATTGTGGGTGAATCAATCCGGTTTTTCTTTAGGGTTTCTCTCTCAAAATTCTCTCTGGAAGCTCTCTCACAATCGTGGGTAAAAGAGGTATTTATACTGGAGTGGGAGAGGAATGTGAAACGTCAGGTTTTACAAAACAGGGGTGGCTCGCGGCTTGACCTCGCGGTTTGACTAAGTCGCGAGATCCAGTCGCGAGATAACCATGTAAGGTTGAATTTATTCAACCATCTAATTGGCTTTATTCCGTGCCAAATTTACTTGTAATTCAGCATTTAGTAACCCTGTATTTAGGTGGGTTTGTTGTAAGGGTAGTGAGTGAGATAGAGTGAAGATTGCTTAAGAGTGTGCAAGAAAACAGAGACTCGCGGCTGGGACTCGCGGGTGACTCGCGGCTGTAAGCCGCCAGACGTAGCACACGTGCCAAGCATGCTAGAAGG
This sequence comes from Quercus lobata, assembly GCF_001633185.2. Lineage (NCBI taxonomy): Eukaryota > Viridiplantae > Streptophyta > Magnoliopsida > Fagales > Fagaceae > Quercus > Quercus lobata. Next base: position 84,229,024 of record NC_044905.1, read on the forward strand.
TGAACAGTCATGCAAGCTGGAGCACTACAGGACAAAACAGGACAACTGGCCATACGGTTATCTCGCGACTGGATCTCGCGACTTAGTCAAGCCGCGAGCCACCCCTGTTTTGTTAAACCTGACGTTTCACATTCCTCTCCCACTCTAGTATAAATACCCCTTTTACCCACGATTGTAGGAGAGTTTCCAGAGAGAATTTTGAGAGAGAAACCCTAAAGAAAAAAATGATTGTTTCACCCACAATCTATACCTTAGAGTCTCTTCAAATTCCTCAACTCTCTTCCTCTCCATTGTCAAATCCTTGAGAGGCATTATACCAAACCTGGTTCTCACCATCATCATCATTGTGAGACAGCTGTTTGGATTTCTGGGAAGCAGTTAGGAAGGAACCAATCTTTATTGGTTGATGCTACGGTCTAGTAGCGGAATCCGGGAAGCTAGAAAAGAAAAAGGTTCGGCGCAACCTCGTTGGAGCAAGAAGCTTGGAGGGCTTAGGTGCACTGGGTAGATTAGGCTTGGAGGGTCTATTGGCTGTCCCATGTATCCCACTGTATGGTCTATTGCTGTCCATGTATCCCAACTGTATTTTCTAGTGGATTGTTTACCGCTTGGAGGGCGGCGGAGAGGTTTTACGCCGAGGGCTTCGGTTTCCTCTTCGATAACACATCGCGTGTTGTCTTTGTGTTTGCATCTTCCTTCCTCTCTATCTTTGCCTTTATACTATCTGCTGTGGATTTTATTTTGTGTTGGCTTAGATAGATTTTAACCAATTTCATATTATAGCATATGTTAAGTTTTCGCACACTAGTTGTTTGACATATTGCTTAAATTGGTTAAGTTGTAATTTGGGGGTCTAAACGTTCAAGGGTGTTTTTACAAGTTTTTGAACTTTCAATTGGTATCAGAGCAGGTACACTGCTATTTTTTTCATTACCATTGTGTGATCCTTGACTCCCTTTTGAGATGGATAGGTCTCAATCCCTAAATGCACCTCCATATTTTGATGGTAGTAATTATGCTTTTTGGAAGGTTCGCATGAGAGCTTTTCTGTGTTCTATTGATGAATCTGTTTAGGATGCTATTGAGATTGGTTGGACCAGACCTGAGGAAGCCAAATCCTCATGGGATAAGGCAGCACTTGCTGCATCTAATGCTAATAGTAAAGCACTCAATGCTATTTTCTGTTGTGTGTCTCCAGATGAATTTCACAGGATTTCTCATATTACCGTTGCCAAAGAAGCATGGGAGATTTTGGAAACCACCTATGAAGGCACGAAGAAAGTGAAAGACACCAAGTTACAAATGCTGACTACTCGGTTTGAGGAGCTCAAAATGAGTGAGGATGAGTCTTTTGACTCTTTCTATGGGAAGCTAAATGAGGTGGTTGTCAGCAAGTTCAACTTGGGGGAGAAAATGGAGGACTCAAAGATTGTAAGGAAGATCCTTCGATCATTGCCGGAAAGTTTTCGTGCTAAAGTGACAACAATTGAAGAGAGCAAGGACCTTGATGACATCAAAGTACAGGAGCTGGTTGGTTCTCTGCAGACTTATGAGATGTCGCTGCCCAATCAACGGAAGAGTAAATCTCTTGCTCTAAAGACCATCAATGAGAAGGTGGAAGATCAAGACTCATCGGGAGAAGATGTGGTTGACAAAGATGTTGCTTACCTTGTCAAAAATTTCAGAAAGTTCTTGAAATTCAAAAATAATGGCAAATTTGATGATAAAAGAAAATTCCAAAGTTCTGGAAGGGAGAAAAGGGAATTCAAAAGGAAAGATGGTAAAGAATCCCAACCTACACAAGGTGTCACTTGTTTTGAATGTAACGGGCATGGACACTTTAAGAAGGAATGTCCGAATTATTTGAAATCGAAAGGTAAAGTGTATGCCACGACTTTGAGTGACTCGGATTCGTCTGACTCAGAATCTGAAGAGAGCTATGATGGAGAAGGGAACTATTCGGCTTTTATGACTATTGCTCATGTTGAGTCTTCAGATGAGTTGAATCTACTTGTACGAGACCTTGGAGAACATAGTGATGATGAATCACTAGGAATTGTTGAAGAATTAGATGCTAAAGAGGAAGAAAGCACAACAAATCTTCAAGAGAATTATAACTCACTCTTGGAGAAGTCGGGTGAGTACACAAGGATGGCCAAGGCTGCTGTGAGAAAAATGAAGAAGGCTGAGGAGGACTACAAAAGTCTCCTAATCCGATATAGGGAGGCCAAATGTGAGATAGAAACACTGAATGGTGAGTTGTCCGAAACTTACACAAAAGTAAGATTTCTTGAGAAAAAGGTTATGCAAGCAAATGCTAAAGTAGAGAGGGTCACCACCAAGAAGCTAGATGATGTTATCTCATCTCAAAAGAGCTTTTCAGACAAATCCGAATTGGGATATACCAGAGGAAGTAGTTCATCTGAAAATGTCACTAAAGAAATGAAGTTTGTAAAGGCCAAAGATCCAGTTGTAGCTAACCTTACTGGTGAGAAGCTCGAGGTGGAGGGGAAGAAGAATGTGGTGAACCAACGGATGTTAAATCCCCGTAATCAGTCTGTGGGCAGGTCTGAATCTCGTGCCAAGTCACGTCCACAACCACAAAGAGGTCCTAGAGGAACTTATGTGTGCCATTATTGCGGACTTCAAGGGCATACTCGACCAAATTGCCAAAAGCTGAGAGCAAAGAATAGTGCAACTCCTCAAAGGTCAGGAGGACCTAGAAATGATAGAAGAATTTGGGCAGGTGATCAATCTAGAGATCAGAATGGTGATCCCAGAATGATGAACGTGATGAAGATGATTGGTGCATTCACCAACTGCTTGGAAAGCTTCTCACGAAGGTTTGAAAGTCCTAACTCCCGTACCCAATCCTATAAGGAAATCACCCCAAACGCAAGTGACGTGTGGGTGAAAAAGGGTACTCATCCATAAGCATTACAACATGTCCATGCATTAATACTTCCTATGCTTTGTGACAATGTTTGTTTGTTTTGCTTACTGTTTTTGCTGTTGGTTGTTTGCTTGTCTACTTGTGCATATTTCTAATTTTGTCTTATCAATCTTTTTGTTTCTTGTGTCAAAAATCCAAAAATCACATAAAAATTAGAAAATCAAAAAGCTTGATTGACTTTGTTGAGTTTTTGTCTCAAAACTTGTTTTGCCTTGTACCTTTGTGCTAATGGCTTTGTGCATTTTCGAGCATTGCTTGTTTTCATGCACTCATATCACTGTGGGAAAAATCTTGAAATCTATGTGATTGTTGTAAATAGATCTTCAAACTTGTCATGAATGATTAGTGAATGGTTATGTTGATCTTGAGACATGCATAGACTTGTGTCTATATATCTTCCCACTATTTATTTTTGTTTTGCTAAAAAGAGCTCACCAAATGTAAATCTCCAAATGAAAAGAGATATTGAGCTGCAAAAGCCTGTCGCACATTCTAGTATTCGACTAGGAAAAAGGGTAAGCGACTTTATATTAAAGAAAATGTTTATTCAAAAAGCCAAAGGTTTATTCATTAAAGTGAAATGTCAAATATCACTCTCACAATGAGAGGTGATTGCTTCAAAAGATCAAAAAGATCAAATGTTATGACTAAAAGTGGAGTCAAATGTAAAGCTCCAAGTTATGTTATCAAGTTTTGTGGGAGGTCATATATACATATTTCTATAATTGAGATGGGTCACATGATCTAGTGCTAATTGTGTATGTCTTGGTTAAATTGATCATTGAAGCTTCACATTAGACTAAGGACTATCTCATTGTTGATATCCACACACAACACACAAGTTTATGTTCAATAAATGCCATATTCATTTGTGTGATTGTACTTGATGAAATGTGTTTTCACATGCTCAATCTTTGTTAAATCAAGCACAAAAAGATTTTTGAGTGTTTTAAGTGTTTTTGGAAAGTATTTTGTTTGAAAAATCTGAAAATTACAAAAATCCAGTTTTGCCCTGTTTTGGCGGCTCAGTCGCGGTTATGTCAAGTCGCATGCCTCAATCGCATCTTCGCGGGTCATTTTTGGCGACTTGTTCGCGAGTGGGAGGTCCAGTCGCGAGGGTTACTCAGAGATTTTTGCGGCTCAGCTCGCGACTCACTCGCGGGTAGACCTTCCAGTCGCGAAAAACACTTAGAAAAATTTTCCAATTTTTTGTCCTTGAGTGTTTTGGCGGCTTGAGCTGGCGACTGTGTGGCGACTTAATCAAGTCGCGAAAAACGCGTGTTTGGCAGAAACAAGAGCAGTTTTTAAATCTTTTTCAGTTTTCCCTCAAACTTTTGTGACTGTTCATCTTCTCTCTAAACTATCTCCTTCCCAAACACTCCGTGCTCCCACTTCCAATCTCCATTGTTGCATACTTTCAGCTCAAAATCTTCAAGTCACAGGTATGGGTTTTCATTTTTGAACTCATTTCTACTTGATTTTGTGTTTTTCCCTTTGATCTTTCGCATATGTTCATGATTTAGAAATGGGTTTGCGTTTTGGCCTGTGTTCTTTGTTCATGCTTAGCTTGCGGATGTTGTTGCTAAAGTTTGTGTTGATCTTGGTTGTTTCCTTTCTGGTCTTCATCCTGTGCTTAGCTTAGTGTGTCTTTTATTTTGTCTGAACTTGAGCTGTTGAATTGTTTCAAATTGTTCCGTTTGAGGTTGTGAGTTTTACAGTGATGAATGTGCATGCTCTATTGTGTAAATCCATTGGGTGCATCTGTTAGTTTCACAATGTTGTTTATGAGCCTTATCATTTTCCATTATCTGTCTCATTGTCATATATCTGCCTTTAGGATAGTTTCTCCATGTTGTTCATGTCTTTCCTATCTTAGGCTTGGTTTATCCATGTGATTGATCTAAGTAGCTTATTGTTTAAGTGTTCAAAGTTCATTGGTATGGATGATATCTCTTTGTTAATTACATGGTACTGACTGGTTCTGCACATATATTGTTCTATGCTGTTGTGGCCTTTTCTGATTGTTCACAGATGGCTCCCTCACCTCCGAAGAAGAAATCTACTGCAAAGAAGGCTGACAAAAGATTGAAAATGGATTCTAAACTGTTTAGGTCAGTTCATCACTTTGAGAGATACAAGGATAACTTCTTGAATGCAGGAATTATTCAAGAAAGATTTGTAGATTTAGAGGACTTAAGACAAACCTTTATCCCCAGCTGTTTTGAAGGAAGAGGATGGGAAAAGCTTCTGAGTGATTTCCCTGTTGTGTGTGAACCCCTAATTAGGGAATTTTACTCAAAAGCTGTGATAAAGGAGAATGAGTTAAGTTGCTGGGTTAGAGGTAAAGAATTCATTTTGGATGCACATGTCATATATGATGTACTAGGGCTTGAAGGATTAGAAGATGAGGAATTTATCAATTACAAGGATAGGAGTGTTTCTATTGAAACAGTTCAACAAAGGATAGGTGGGTAGAGAGAAGGGAAATGTTTGAATACCACTGCCTTTCCAGTGGACATGAGGTGTCTAACAATAATCATGATGTTTAACCTCTATCCCATTAAGAAATTGACTACAATCAATTGTGCTAGAGCAGTTTTTCTGATGGATCTCAAAGAAAAGAATTTCATAGACATAAGTTCCCACATATATGACACCATTGTGGATGAGACAAGAACAACCTCTAGGCCAAAATTGATCTTTCCCAATTTGCTAATGAGGATTTTTAGAAGGAAGGGTGTTCCAATCCCTCAAGACATCAGTCCCATGTCCACACCCTCTGCAATTAACAAGCTTACCTGCAAAAGGATAAGTGTTAGGCTTCCAGGAGAAGAAGATGAAGGTGATGAAGGAGAGGGTGTCCCAATGGAGACTGAAGCAGAGGCAGCAGGGCATGCATCAACCTCAACACCCAGGAGGAGTGGCAAAAGGTCTAGGGCATCAACTTCTTCAGATACACCTCCAGATGCTTTCCAAATCATTCTGGAACGACTTGATGGGATCAGAGAAGTCCAGACTGAGCACTCTGACAGGATGAGAGCCATGCAGGACCAGATTGATGTATTGTCTGCAAAACTTGACAGCTTCACCACTAAGCATGACCAGTGACCCTTTGGCCATTCCGGTCAAAAAGGGGGAGATGTCATTGATGATGAAAAGCAGAAAAGCAAATCTTAAGGGGGAGTAATGTGTTGAGGGGGAGTTGTCAAAGTTATCAAAATCAAAAACTTTGTTTATATATGCTTATGTTTTGGGTATTTGGTGTTTTTTTTTTTTTTTGAGACACTGTGTTTTTGGTGTATAGTTGTTTCTAAATCTTAACCTATACTCTTGGTTTAAACTTTAATATATTTTGAGGATGTTTTGTATTTTGTACCCATGTGCTTTTGTAAGCTTTTAGGGTTAATGTTTTATGCATAGTTTGTAGGCTTTATGGTATGTACCTTGCTTATTGCAGCCTTTATGTTATGTTGAAATCAGTATTTTAATCTAAATGTCCTGCATTTTGGTTTATGTACTGTCACTCTTATGCCCTTGTAGGATTGTTCCTAGATGCATATACCTTGTATAGTATGCATTGGTTGAGTGTTGAACATACAAGTGTCTTGCCTCGTGCTTGTTAACTTGTATGTCCTTGTGTTCATTCCAAGTGTGAATGAGCACTGTGATCACTACCTTGTGGTGTTCACTTGGTTGATCAAACCATGGTTTGTTTCTTAACTGCATTTTTTTGCTTGATCACATATTGCCTATTTCATATGCATTTTACGATTTTCTGCTTTACAATGATCATGGTGTATTGTTGTGTTTCAGGAGTATTATGTTCATATGATTCAAGTGCTTCACAGCTTCTAGAGTTAGGTGTGAGTGAGTTTTGTTCAACTGTTCCCAACTCACATGTTAAGTCTAGAGTCTGTTTTAGGGTTTTGTCACGGAATAGCCAAAGGGGGAGATTGTAAGGTTGAATTTATTCAACCATCTAATTGGCTTTATTCCGTGCCAAATTTGCTTGTAATTCAGCATTTAGTACCCCTGTATTTAGGTGGGTTTGTTGTAAGGGTAGTGAGTGAGATAGAGTGAAGATTGCTCAAGAGTGTGCAAGAAAACAAAGACTCGCGGCTGGGACTCGCGGGTGACTCGTGGCTGCAAGCCGCCAGACGTAGCACACGTGCCAAGCATGCTGGAAGGTGAACAGTCATGCAAGCTGGAGCACTATAGGACAAAACAAGACAATTGGCCATACGGTTATCTCGCGACTGGATCTCGCGACTTAGTCAAGCCGCGAGGTCAAGCCGCGAGCCACCCCTGTTTTGTTAAACCTGACGTTTCACATTCCTCTCCCACTCCAGTATAAATACCCCTTTTACCCACGATTGTAAAGAGAGCTTCCAGAGAGAATTTTGAGAGAGAAACCCTAAAGAAAAACAAGATTGTTTCACCCACAATCTATACCTTAGAGTCTCTTCAAATTCCTCAACTCTCTTCCTCTCCATTGTCAAATCCTTGAGAGGCATTATACCAAACCTGGTTCTCACCATCATCATCATTGTGAGACAGCTGTTTGGATTTCTGGGAAGCAGTTAGGAAGGAACTAATCTTCATTGGTTGATGCTACGGTCTAGTAGCGGAATCCGGGAAGCTAGAAAAGAAAAAGGTTCGGCGCAACCTCGTTGGAGCAAGAAGCTTGGAGGGCTTAGGTGCACTGGGTAGATTAGACTTGGAGGGTCTATTGCTGTCCATGTATCCCAACTGTATTTTCTAGTGGATTGTTTACCGCTTGGAGGGCGGCGAAGAGGTTTTACGCCAAGGGCTTCGGTTTCCTCTTCGATAACACATCGCGTGTTGTCTTTGTGTTTGCATCTTCCTTCCTCTCTATCTTTGCCTTTATACTATCTGCTGTGGATTTTATTTTGTGTTGGCTTAGATAGATTTTAACCAATTTCATATTATAGCATATGTTAAGTTTCCGCACACTAGTTGTTTGACATATTGCTTAAATTGGTTAAGTTGTAATTTGGGGGTCTAAACGTTCAAGGGTGTTTTTACACGTTTTTGAACTTTCAAACCATATGGCCAGTTGTCCTGTTTTGTCCTGTAGTGCTCCAGCTTGCATGACTGTTCACCTTCCAGCATGCTTGGCACGTGTGCTGCGTCTGGCGGCTTGAAGCCGCGAGTCACCCGCGAGGCCCAGCCACGAGTCTCTGTTTTCTTGCACACTCTTGAGCAATCTTCACTCTATCTCACTCACTACCCTTACATCAAACCCACCTAAATACAGGGTTACTAAATGCTGAATTACAAGCAAATTTGGCACGGAATAAAGCCAATTAGATGGTTGAATAAATTCAACCTTACAATCTCCCCCTTTGGCTATTCCGTGACAAAACCCTAAAACAAACTCTAGACTTAACATGTGAGTTGGGAACAGTTGAACAAAACTCACTCACACCTAACTCTAGAAGCTGTGAAGTACTTGAATCATATGAACATAAGACTCCTGAAACACAACAAGATACATTGATCATTGTTAAGCAGAAAATCGTAAAATGCATATGAAACAGGCAATATGTGATCAAGCAAAGATGGAGTTAAGAAACGAACCATGGCTTGATCAACCAAGTGAACACCACAAGGTAGTGATCACAGTGCTCATTCACACTTGGAATGAACACAAGGACATACAAGTTAACAAGCACAAGGCAAGACACTTGTATGTTCAACACTCAATCAATGCATAGTACACAAGGTATATGCATCTAGGAACAATCCTACAAGGGCACAAGAGTGACAGTACATAAATCAAAATGCAAGACATTTAGATTAAAGTACTGATTTCAACATAGCATAAAGGCTGTAATAAGCAAGGTACATACCATAAAGCCTACAAACTATGCACAAAACAATAACCCTAAAAGCTTACAAAAGCACATGGGTACAAACACAAAACATCCTGAATAACAGTTTACAAAACACAATATATCAACTTAAAGTGAAAACTTAAACTAAAGAAGAATGTAAAGACACTCCCCCTTAGGTAATATCCTCCCCCTCTGATCATGCCTATCACTCCCCCTTTTTGTCATGGAATAGGCTATTCATCCTCTTCCAGCTTTCTCTGAATTTGATCCAATTAAGTTTGAAAAGAAGTAAACTTCATATCCCATCTAGTGCTTTGATGGTGTAGAGAAGCTATGAGTCCAGACATCTTTGTATTCAACTCGTGGACAGAGGATACAATGCGATCAAGTTTCTCATCTAGGGAGAGAGTGCTGAAATGAGAGCCACTATGAGATGCAAAAGTTTCTGATTTGGCTCTCTTCCGACTATGTCCAATGCTTGCATTGAATGTACGCATGTTGATTGGACTTGGTTTTGAGATAGGAGATTCATCTGCCGTTGGATAAATTCCCTTGAGCTTCAAGATCCGTCAAGCCCTAGCACATCATCAATGACATGTGCATCCAAAATGAATTCTTTACCTCTAACCCAGCAACTTAACTCATTCTCTTTTATCACAGCATTTGAATAAAATTCCCTAATCAGGGGTTCACACACTACAGGGAAATCACTCAGAAGCTTTTCCCATCCTCTTCCTTCAAAACAGCTGGGGAAAAAGGTTTGTCTTAAGTCCTCCAAATCTACAAATCTTTCTTGAATAATTCCTACTTTCAAGAAGTTATCCTTGTATCTCTCAAAGTGTTGAACTGACCTAAATAGTTTAGAATCCATTTTCAATCTTTTGTCAGCTTTCTTTGCAGGAGTTTTCTTCTTCGGAGGTGAGGGAGCCATCTGTGAACAATCAGAAGAGGCCACAACAGCAAAGAACAATATATGTGTAGACCTAGTCAGTACCATGTAATTAACAAAGAGATTACAACCACACAGATGAACTAGAACACTTAAACAATAAGCTACTTAGATCAACCACATGGACAAACAAGCCTAAAATAGGAAACACAAGAACAACATGGAGAATGCAGGGGAGAATAAAATCAGTAGATATAGAAACTATCCTAAAGGCAGATATATGTCATTGAGACATATAATGGAAAAATGACATGACTCACAATCAGCAATTTGAAACTAACAGATGCTCCCAACAGATTAACACAATAGAAAATGCACATTCAGCACAGTAAAACACACATCATCAAACGGAACATTTTGAAACAACTCAACAGCTCAAGATCAGATACAATAAAGGACACACTTAGCTAAGCACAGGATGAAGACCAAAAAGGAAACAACCAAGATCAACACAAACTTTAGCAACAACATCCGCAAGCTAAGCATAAACAAAGAGCAAAATCCGAAACACAAACCCATTTCTAAATCATAAACATATGCGAAAGATCAAGGGGAAAAACACAAAATCAAGTAGAAATGAGTTCAAAACTGAAAACCCATACCTGTGACTTGAAGAATTTGAAGAGAAAATATGCAACAATGGAGATTGGAAATGGGAGCACGGAGTGTTTGGGATGGAGATAGTTTAGAGAGAAGATGAACAGTCACAAATGTTCGAGGGAAAACTGAAAAAGATTTAAAAACTGCTCCTATTTCTGAAAAACACGCGTTTTTCACGACTTGATTAAGTCGCCACACAGTCGCCAATTCAAGCCGCCAAAACACTCAAGGACAAAAATTTGAAAAATTTTTCTAAGTGTTTTTCGCGACTGGAAGGTCTACCTGCGAGTGAGTCGCGAGCTTAGCCGCGAAAATCTCTGAGTAACCCTCGCGACTGGACCTTCCACTCGCGAACAAGTCGCCAAAAATGACCCTTGAAGACGCGACTGAGGCTCGCGACTTGACATACCCGCGACTGAGCCGCCAAAACAAGGCAAAACTGGATTTTTGAAATTTTCAGATTTTTCAAACAAAATACTTTCCAAAAACACCTAAAACACTCAAAAATCTTTTTGTGCTTGAATTAACAAAGATTGAGCATGTGAAAACACATTTCATCAAGTACAATCACACAAATGAATATGGCATTTATTGAACATAAACTTGTGTGTTGTGTGTGGATATCAACAATGAGATAGTCCTTAGTCTAATGTGAAGCTTCAATGATTAATTCAACCAAGACATACACAATTAGCACTAGATCATGTGACCCATCTCAATTATAGAAATATGTATATATGACCTCCCACAAAACTTGATAACATAACTTGGAGCTTTACATTTGACTCCACTTTTAATCATAACATTTGATCTTTTTGATCTTTTGAGGCAATCACCTCTCATTGTGAGAGTGATATTTGACATTTCACTTTAATGAACAAGCCTTTGGCTTTTTGAATAAACATTTTCTTTAATATAAAGTCGCTTACCCTTTTTCCTAGTCGAATACTAGAATGTGCGACAGGCTTTTGCAGCTCAATATCTCTTTTCATTTGGAGATTTACATTTGGTGAGCTCTTTTTAGCAAAACAAAAATAAAGAGTGAGAAGATATATAGACACAAGTCTATGCATGTCTCAAGATCAACAAAACCATTCACTAATCATTCATGACAAGTTTGAAGATCTATTTACAACAATCACATAGATTTCAAGATTTCTCCCACAGAGATATGAGTGCATGAAAACAAGCAATGCTCGAAAATGCACAAAGCCATTAGCACAAAGGTACAAGACAAAACAAGCTTTGAGACAAAAGCTCAACAAAGTCAATCAAGCTTTTTGATTTTCTAATTTTTATGTGATTTTTGGATTTTTGACACTAAAAGCAAAAAGATTGATAAAGAAAAAAAAATTTAAAAATGTGCACAAGAAGGCAAGCAAACAACCAACAGCAAAAACAGCAATCAAACAAACAAACATTGTCACAAAGCATAGGAAGTATTAATGCATGGACATGTTGTAATGCTTATGCATGAGTACCCTTTTTCACCCACACATCACTTGCGTTTGGGGTGATTTCCTTATAGGATTGGGTACGGAAGTTAGGGCTTTCAAACCTTCGTGAGAAGCTTTCCAAGCAGTTGGTGAATGCACCAATCATCTTCATCACGTTCATCATTCCGGGATCACCATTCTGATCTCTAGATTGATCACCTGCCCAATTTCTTCTATCATTTCTAGGTCCTCCTGACCTTTGAGGAGTTGCACTATTCTTTGCTCTCAGTTTTTGGCAATTTGGTCGAGTATGCCCTTAAAGTCCGCAATAATGACACACATAGGTTGCTCTAGGACCTCTTTGTGGTCGTGGGCGTGACTTGGCACGAGATTCAGACCTGCCCACAGATTGATTACAGGGATTCAACATCCGTTGGTTCACCACATTCTTCTTCTCCTCCACCTTGAGCTTCTCATCAGTAAGGTCATCTACAACTGGATCTTTAGCATTTACAAACTTCACTTCTTTAGTGACATTTCCAGATGAACTACTTCCTCCGGTATATCCCAATCCGGATTTGTCTGAAAAACTCTTTTGAGATGAGATAACATCATCTAGTTTCTTGGTGGTGACCCTCTCTATTTTAGCATTTGCTTGCACAACCTCATTCTCAAGAAATCTCACTTTTGTGTAAGCTTCGGACAACTCACCATTCAATGTTTCTATCTCACATTTGGCCTCCCTATATCGGATTAGGAGACTTTTGTAATCCTCCTCTGCCTTCTTCATTTTTCTCACAGCAGCCTTGGCCACCCTTGTGTACTCACCCGACTTCTCCAAGAATGAGTTATAATTCTCTTAAAGATTTGCTGTGCTTTCATCTTCTTCAGCATCTGATTCTTCAACAATTCCTAGTGATTCATCATCACTATGTTCTCCAAGGTCTCGTACAAGCAGATTCAACTCATCTGAAGACTCAATATGAGCAATAGTCATTAAAGCCGAATAGTTCCCCTCTCCATCACAGCTTTCTTCTGATTCTAAGTCAGATGAATCCGAGTCACTCAATGTCGTGGCATACACTTTGCCTTTCGATTTCAAATAATTCGGACATTCCTTCTTAAAGTGTCCATGCCCGTTACATTCGAAGCAAGTTACACCTTGTGTAGGTTGGGATTCTTTTCCATCTTTCTTTTTGAATTCCCTTTTCTCCCTTCCAGAACTTTGGAATTTTCTTTTATCATCAAATTTGCCATTATTTTTGAATTTCAAGAACTTTCTGAAATTTTTGACAAGGTATGCAACATCTTTGTCAACTACATCTTCTCCCGATGAGTCTTGATCTTCCACCTTCTCATTAATGGTCTTAAGAGCAAGAGATTTACTCTTCCGTTGATTGGGCAGCGACATCTCATAAGTCTGCAGAGAACCAACCAGCTCCTGTACTTTGATGTCATCAAGGTCCTTACTCTTTTCAATCGCTGTCACTTTAGCACGAAAACTTTCCGGCAATGATCGAAGGATCTTCCTTACAATTTTTGAATCCTCCGTTTTCTCCCCCAAGTTGAACTTACTGACAACCACCTCATTTAGCTTCCCATAGAAAGAGTCAAAAGACTCATCCTCACTCATTTTGAGCTCCTCAAACCGAGTGGTTAGCATTTGCAACTTGGTGTCTTTCACTTTCTTCGTGCCTTCATAGGTGGTTTCCAAAATCTCCCAGGCTTCTTTGGCAAAGGTAATATGAGAAATCCTGTGAAATTCATCTGGAGACACACCACAGAAAATAGCATTGAGTGATTTACTGTTAGCATTAGATGCAGCAAGTGCTGCCTTATCCCAAGTGGATTTGGCTGCCTCAGGTCTGGTCCAACCAATCTCAACAGCATCCCAAACAGATTCATCAATATAACATAGAAAAGCTCTCATGCGAACCTTCCAAAAAGCATAATTACTACCATCAAAATATGGAGGTGCATTTAGGGATTGAGACCGATTCATCTCAAAACGGAGTCAAGGATCACACAATGGTAATGAAACCAATAGCAGTGTACCCGCTCTGATACCAATTGAAAGTTCAAAAACATGTATAAACACCCTTGAACGTTTAGACCCCCAAATTACAACTTAGCCAATTCAAGCAATATGTCAAACAACAAGTGTGCGAAACTTAACATAAGGTATAATATGAAATTGGTTAAATAGTATCTAAGCCAAAACAAAATACAATCTACAGCAGATAATAAAAAGGCAAAGATAGAGAGGAAGGAAGATGCAAACACAAAGACAACACGCGATGTGTTATCGAAGAGGAAACCGAAGCCCTCGGCGTAAAACCTCTCCGCCGCCCTCCAAGCGGTAAACAATCCACTAGAAAATACAGTTGGGATACATGGTCAGCAATAGACCCTCCAAGCCTAATCTACCCAGTGCACCTAAGCCCTCCAAGCTTCTTACTCCAACGAGATTGCGCTGAACCTTTTTCTTTTCTAGCTTCTCGGATTCCGCTACTAGACCGTAGCATCAACCAATGAAGATTGGTTCCTTCCTAACTGCTTCCCAGAAATCCAAACAGCTCTCTCACAGTAATGATAATGGTGAGAATCAGGTTTGATATAATGCCTCTCAAGGATTTGACAATGGAGAGGAAGAGAGTTGAGGAATTTGAAGAGACTCTAATGTATAGATTGTGAGTGAATCAATCTGGTTTTTCTTTAAGGTTTCTCTCTCAAAATTCTCTCTAGAAGCTCTCTCACAATCGTGGGTAAAAGGGGTATTTATACTGGAGTGGGAGAGGAATGTGAAACGTCAGGTTTTACAAAACAGGAATGACTCGCGGCTTGACCTAGCGGCTTGACTAAGTCACGAGATCCAATCGCGAGATAACCGTATGGCCAGTTGTCCTGTTTTGTCCTGTAGTGCTCTAGCTTATATGACTGTTCGCCTTCCAGCATGCTTGGCACGTGTGCTGCGTCTGGCGGCTTGAAGCCGCGAGTCACCCGCGAGGCCCAGCCGTGAGTCTCTGTTTTCCTGCACACTCTTGAGCAATCTTCACTCTATCTCACTCACTACCCTTACATCAAATCCACCTAAATACAGGGTTACTAAATGCTGAATTACAAGCAAATTTGGCACAGAATAAAGCCAATTAGATGGTTGAATAAATTCAACCTTACAGTTCTAATACCAAATGTTGGAACCTATGGGTAGAACTCACCCTTGAAAATCGGCTTGCAAGGATAGGGTGTCCAAGAGCTTATAAATACATAGTTAAGCTTATATTTAATCAATGTGGGACACAAGGATCATAACATAAACCTATTTATGATGAATCTATTCAAGGTTGAGTTACCATTATTGGTGATTCTCTTAAAAGGTTAATTGAGATAGTGCCATGGTAAAAGGGTTTGCCAAGTTCTTAACCTAACCAACACAATTGATATAATTCCATTCTCCATCAATTGTCTAATGTACTATGTCTTAGACTTATATGCATAGACTTTTCATTGTACACATTTATTGTAAGCTCTAGTCATGGTGGCTTCACTATTGTAGTACACCAAAATTGTTGGCATTGGTTGTGGCAACAACTTAATGAACTAATATCTAACACGTTTCTTAGCTATTTTACTTCTTTGTTTGCTCCTGCTAAGACTATTATCTCAGATTCCATGGTGGAGTGAGAAACACATGTTTGTGTGAGAGACCGCACCACCGGCCCCCTTTGTTTCAAGTTAGGCCAAACTCACATGAATGGGTAGAGTCATGTTGATGCCTCTCATAATGGATGTTCGACTGATTATATTTTCCTCCTTAGATCGAGGGTTTTATAATGAAGTCGTCACTTATTTTATTAAATGGAAAGATATGAAAACTGTATTAAAAAAAATGTCATTTTATTAATTGAAAAATGTACATTGATTTGAATATAATGAAGGCTTTATATGGTTTTAGTCATAGATACAATCTAAGAAAAAATGCATGGCTTTAGTCCTAATTACATACTAAAAAACCAAAAATTATATGGATAAGTATTAATCTAAGAACCCTTGATCTAAGTTAGAAGGCTAAGTGACAAAATTTTGTGTTAGGCACCCTCCTTGTCTAGTGAAACTGGTCTTCTAGACTATGATAAACAATGTTATGGCACATCATTCATACAAACAACTTATCATTCAATCAATTTTATGTTACTTATTTTAAAATAAAAGTGGCAAGTTATTTTCTTGAAATTTCATTGTGTCTATGATTATATCTGAATTGAAACAAGCATTCTAGTGATTGTGTGTGATTTGTAAAAACAAGCTACTTTTACTTTAATTGTTTCATGCTCTTATTTGGATTAAAACTAAATCCTAGTGATTGTGTGTGATTATTGTTTCAAATTAACATGTTAACTCATGTGTTTGATATAAATGTAGGCTAAAGTACAAAGTACACCTTTGAAATTTGGTAGTATTTTGAAAAACAACACTATCATTTCGAAATTTGGATTTTGATACCTAACATCATATAAATTTCGATAAAATTAAGTCATAATTTAAGTTAACTAGTGTGTAGTCCCGTGCACATGCACGAGTATAATTAAAAATAATCACAATTATATAGTTTAAATTATAATTTTTTATTTTAAGAAGAAGTTCAAATTATACATGATATTAACTTACATTTTTTTTCTTTGAACCATACATTTTTCTAAAATATGTAATGGTTTCTCATTTTATATATACAAGGAAGTACAAGCCAAACAGAACTTTTTTTTTTGGTAGAATACGATTGCATTAAGAACTAAGGAACAAAAACAGAATTAGTACATATCCTCGTTAAGGACAAACCATTCAAATCAGAATTGAAAACATTGACTAAGTACACAGGCGGACACAAGAAAAGCTTAAACTGACTATCCTAAGCAACTCCCATACTAGCCAACTTGTCTGCACTTCGATTGGCTTCCCGAAAACAGTGCTTAAAGCGGATTTGGTGGATCTGAGTAGCCAAATGCTTGCAGTCATCAACCAAGGGAGCAGCCAGACTATTAGTGCACTTTGAAGAAGAGAGAACACCAATTACAGCTTCAGCATCCACTTCAACTTCAACAGCATTAAAATTCCTATGAACACAGATCATCAACCCATCCCTTAAGGCCCAAAGTTCTGCTATAAAACTAGAAGAAATTCCTATATTCCTAGCAAAACCCACAACCCAGGCACCTTCTTCGTTACGAATAAGGCCCCCACCTCCTGCTAGCCCCGGATTGCCAAGGGAAGACCCATCCGTGTTCAACTTAACCCATCCACGCCCAAGTTTCTCCCATCGGATCTATTTGGCTATCAGTTGACATGCTATTTTTGGGAAGTAAGCACAGTAAAAGAACTCTGTGGCTCTATGAATTATATCTTTAGCTAATGAAGGATTGGGAGTTTTGTTGTTGAACACAACCTGATTTCTATGACTCCAGATTGTCTAAACAGCAAAAGGAAACACAATTTTCCAAGGAATGGGGGGGCAAAAATCTACCTCATCATTTGCACAGTTAGAAGATAGCCATGAGTGAAAGTTTTGCACAAAGAATGACCCATTGCTGACCGAAATACCCAGCTGAATCCACATATCCTTGAGAGTGGGACAATCTCGAAGAGCATGAGAGATTGTTTCAACACCAGTTTGACATAAAGGGCAAGTGGCATCAGTGCCTATGCCTCTTGCTACTAAGTGCTCTCTAACCCCGATACTATTGCGGCAGCACTTCCAAAGAAAAAACTGGATTCTAGGGAGGGTTTTTAAATCCCAAACCCACTTCCCATGGAAAGGCTCACCAGCTCCCAAATTCTCTGCAATTCTATAAGCACTGTGAGGATCAAAACCTCCATGTTTGGCCCCCACCCAAACCAATCTGTCTTGACTTCTAGTAGTTAGGGCGAAAGGGATTGCTTGAACCTCTTTCTTGTAATTCAAAGGGAGATCAAAAGGGATTAGATCCCAATTCCATCCTGATTCATCAACAACATCTCTAATCTTTAGCTTCTCACTTTCCAAAGGCAAAGGCCCTTGAATCACCTGCCTTAGTGGACCTAGACTTGTCCAAGAGTTAAACCAAAAATTCAGATTGCTCTCCCTTCCAGGAAACCACCTTGTTCCATTTTGAAAAATAGTCTTAGCCTTCCTCATTCCAGCCCAAACTTAAGAGCAAGGAAGCTTGTCACTGTTCCTTGACCTCAGTCTTTGTTGGGAACAATACTTGCTTTTAATTACTTTGGCCCATAAGGAATCCCCCTCTGTTTGAAACCTCCAATTTAGCTTTGCAAGCAAACTTGTATTTCTACCCTTAACTGCTTGAAGACCCAAACCACCTTCCTCCTTTGGTTTAGTGACCTTTTCCCAACCTATCCAATGCATCTTCCTAGAAGATTTAGTAGACCCCCATAGGAAATTCCTGTTCACCCGGTCTATATTGTCCAAAACCTTAGCTGGTAAGTGTGTGCATTGCATCACATAATTAGGAATTGTTGACAAAGATGACTGAACAAGCACTGCCCTTCCTGCTTGAGAAAGCAAACTAGCCTTCCACCCCGCCAACTTTTGCTTCATCCTATCCACAATAAAATTGAAGTCCCGAGTCGAGGAGCCCGGTACTTTAATGGGGATACCAAGATATTTCCCAATTGTTAAGGTGGATTGAAAACCAAGGATATCACTGAGGGATTCCTTTGTATCACGATCCACATTGGGAGAAAACTATACTCTAGACTTGGAATCACTGATAGTTTGTCTAGAAATAGCACAAAACTCATCCAAAACATCTCGAATGGCTGAACAATTTATGTGATCAGCTCTAGCAAACAACACAAGGTCATCGGCAAAAAAGAGGTGAGAAAAGGCCGGTCCACCTCTAGATGCTTTGATCGGAATCCAAATATTCTCCTCACACTTCTCTTGGATCAGCTGCCCTAAATAGTCCATACAAAGAATATAAAGATAAGGGGAAAGGGGGTCTCCTTATCTAATACCCCTTGATGGGAAAAACTCTTCTAAACAGCCCCCATTAAAGAGAACCGAAGAAGATACTGTCGACACACAACTCATAATAATTTGGATCAAATTTTTCGAAAGTTTTGCTTTCCCAAGAACATCCTTTATAAAACTCCATTCAAGCTTGTCATAAGCTTTCTCAAGGTCTATTTTGATCGCCATGTAACCCACTCTCCCACTCTTCTTGCTAATTGTGTGGATCAACTCTTGCACAATGATGGCATTATCCGTTCCCCTTCTTCCAGGCACAAAGGTTGTTTGAAACGGCGAAATGAGCTCCCCCAAAATTGGCCTTAACCTTGCCACAATAATCTTTGTAATAATCTTGTAGACCGTGTTACACAAGCTAATAGGCCTATAGTTCCCTAAAGTTTCAGGCCCTTGGACTTTAGGAATAAGTGCTATATGAGTCTTGTTTAAATAGCTCGGGACCTTTTTATCTACAAAAACCTTTTTAACCTCAACCCTCACCGAGTCCCCAACAATTAGCCAAAACCGTTGAAAGAAGCCCGTGTGTAAACCATTCGGCCCCGAGGCTTTCAAGGCTTTAAAAGACCACAGGGCTGCCTTAATCTCCTCATCTGAAGCTTCAGCATCAAGATTATCTCTTTCACTATCTATGAGAGAGAGTTGCCAAGGGGTAGTGGGAGAAGTATACCAGTCAGACCATACCTGGGAGGTGGGGCAAGGGCAAGGTCCAGGTCGAGAAGCAATTTCTTTTCTAACTCAACTAAGAAAATTGAAGGCCTGGAAGCTAAAGCTTGTTGTATGCCATTAAGTCTTGACATTAGCTTCTTCTTTTTCACAAAAATATTTCCAAAATGAGACCAATTCCAAGTTGCTGCCCCTTTAGCAAAGCTCTCAATGGCCATTGGAAGCAAGGCTGAATTTCTCCAAGCATTTGCTACCACATTGGGAAAGGACACCCAAAAGCTTTGGAATTTAAAAGGCCTTTTAAGGAAGGTGGAGGGCCTAGGTTGCATTTCCAGCAGCATAGGGCAATGATCAGAGTGGTATCGGGTCAAATGGGTGATTTTTGCTTCAGGAAAAAGGCTAAACCACTTCGGATTAACGAAGACTCAATCAATTCTCTCTTGGATTAGAGCATCCACTTCTCTGCGGTTAGTCCATGTGAACCTTAGCCCCAAAAACCCAAGATCAATCATATTGCATTTATCCAAGCATTCCTTGAACAGTAGAGACCTGGTAATACTATTCTCTCTACCACCAAATTTATCATTAGAATTAAGGGGCTCATTAAAATCCCCAGCAATAACCCAAGGTAAATTATGAGACTTAGCTACAGTAGCCAAATTATTCCAAAAAATGGTTCTTTCTTCAAGCCTAGGACTAGCATACACAGCAGACAAAATCCAGGAAAATTTAGAACCACGCACCTTGATAGAAACGTGAATTTCCTGCTCAGTGTTGGCTATCTGAGTAACTTCCACCTTATCTGAATTCCATAGAACCCATAACCCACCCGAGTATCCAATAGTCTTCGTGTGGATTGCTCCATCAAAAGGTAACCTGTCGATGATTCCCTTTGCTCTCTCACCACCAAGACGAGTCTCCATCACCATAAACACAGCTGGATCATGAATCCGGGTTAACTCCCCAACATGCTTTTGAAAATTGGGCTTCAAAACGCCCCTGCTATTCCAAACGATAATATTCATGGAGTAAAGATGAATCAAGATAAGAACCTTATTAGGAAGGCGCATCAACTCCTCCACCAACTTCAGGTTTCGCCCCATCTTCACTAACATGAACCTCACTTTTGCCACTGAGCGTAAGCTGAAACCCGGAATCGGCTTGAGCACATGAGGAAGCTTGAATACAAGACACGTCCCCATTACAGAATCCAACAACCTTGGAATCATCTTGCATAGGAGTATCACCAGCATCTACCACCAAATTGCCTACCTCGACTTCCTGGCGAACCACCTCCTCAGTTGTGAAGGCTTTGCTTTGGATTCAACAACCACTAACTCCGACCTCACCACTACTCTGCCCCTCTAGTTGATCGCCACTTATGGAGTGCACTAAAACTGCGAATTGGAATGGGGAATCCGATTTTCTCTTATTGCCTTCAACACTTTTCCAGGACCAAGTCTGATTTTTTTGAGTAGCAATCCTGTTAGTAAAGTCAGCAGTGGACTTCCTAAAAGAATTGAGAACCCTAGTCCGTGCTAAACCTTCCCCCTCACGGATGGGCTTGTTTGAACACTTGATGAACTACCCACAAGGTTTGGCCCAACCTGTACATTCATCTTACTGGGTTCAGCATTAGCTTCACTAAAATTGGTGGGTTCCAAGGCCTAGCCCATCTTCTTGGCCTTACTAAAAAAACTTGATCGTAGTCTTGGTTCGACCCGGCTTTCCCCAGGTCCATGTATCCCTCCTTAGTCGCAACATTCACTGAACTTCGTATTCCTAACTTCTTACGTGTCACAATCATCCAAGGCTCGTACGATGTACTATCCATAGCTGCTCCACTACCACCTCATGTGCCACACCCATTTGTAGTACTATCCGTAGCATGCACCTTGCGTGACCTTGCTGACTCATCAGGCTCACCGTTTTCCTCCCTCTCCGGCGAAACTGGCTTCCGAATAGTGTGAGGGCAATCATCCTTCTTATGTCCGATCCTACCACAAGCGAAACAGAGTTTATGGATACCCTCGTAAACCACCTGTTGCTCAAATCTGCCAATAAGCACAGTATTAATGAGTGGCTTGTTGATGTCCACTTGGAGACATAACCTCACATACTTCCCTCTCGCCTCTAATGCTGTGTGAGCATCTATATGAAGGACTTTACCAATAGCATCTCCAATTTGCTTCAGCACCTCAGCTTCATAGAGTTCCAAAGGAAGTTGATGGAGTCGAACCCAAACAGCAATAGAAGAGACATTGGCCATGGCTGGTTTGAAAAAAGGCTCCCATGGTCTGATGGAAAGAAAGTGTCCACCAATGAACCACGAGCCTTTTTCCAGAATTGAGTTCATGTCCTCTTTCAAGGCAAAACGGACCGAATAAAAATCATCTCCTAGATCGACGCAATCAAGTCTCCCAGTCGGTTTCCACAAGAGATCAAGCTTACTTTGGAGGAAGCTAAAACCAACTGATCTCCCAAATAGCTTAAACATCAGAGTTTGAGCCCAAGGACCTCTAATCCGCCTCTTAGTTTCCCGAGAAAGCTTCACAGCTGCTAATCCTTCCCGGAGGCCGGAAACCTTGTCATCGGACTTTGCCTCAGCATCCATCAGATCAGAAAAATCAAAGGCTTCCACAAAAGCACCCGAAATTTTGCCCACTAGTTTGTCCTTGAAGGACGCTCCAGCCGACCCCCATGTATTCCGGTAACTCTGTGAATGGCCACCGTCGCTAGACCCATCGTTAAACTCAGCATGGTGAATGTCCTTCACCTTCTTTTTGCCACGCGAGATTTCGACTTCCTCTTCTCTAGAGAGGAAACGGTGCTTAGAGAGACCCATCTTTTGCCATAAAAAAACTTATAACAGAACTTTTTTTTTTTTAATAGGTAAATCTTCATTTCAAAAAAAGATGAAAAGGTATAGTAAAAAATACAAAGATCACATGCAATGTCCTAGGCCAAACAGAATTTCTATACATGATGTGTTCAAAAAATCTACCAAGCATCAAAAGAATGAGCCTATTACCATTTAATTGATGTTCATTAAAGTTGGCCACTGTATTGTATAAGGGTAAAATATATAGGCCATTTCAAAAAAAAAAAAAAAAAAACTCAAAATGTGCCTCCATCAGGATAGCCCAAACATGGTAAAGCCTAAGGCTTCGAGACTCATTCATTTGAAAAAAATCCAACCAGGCCTGTCCACCATAGTTTAATCTTTGCCAAACTGTAGTTTTGTTGGAGAAATAGCGATCCTTTTGTAGTGGAACATTGATTAGCTAGCTAACTTAATAGATTCAATTATTCAAATCCTCAAAAATCTCATATTGTACAGATATAGTATAGTTCACAAATTGAGAAAATAAGCAAAGCACATTCTAAACGGAGACTTGTCAATAACAATGTTACTAAAAGAAATGAAAAGGCTAGTAATGTGCCTGAATCATTTAGCTTTTAAAATGAAAAGGTTACTATTGGGGGACCACAATTTGACTTTTTATAACCACTCTAAGAATAGTTTCGCGTGGCGTAATGTCAAATGCCATAAAAGATTTAAATGTGTCTTCCTCATCATCAATTGGTTTTGAGGTGGAATGACACAGCTCACGGTCCGACAAATGATATCAGAGCCAAGGTCATAGGTTTGAGTCATAGAAATGTCATTGTAAGGGAGAGATTGTTGGGGGGACCACAATTTGACTCTCTACAACCACTCTAAAAATAGACTCGCGTGGCGTGATGTCGAATGTCATAAAAGATTTGAGTGTGTCTTCCTCATCACCAATTGGTTTTGAGGTGGAATGGCACAGCTCACGGTCTAACAACTACCATGTAAATAGTTATACTATTAAAATTAGAATTAGAGTTTAAAATGACGCAAAAGCTACCATGTAAGTTTGTCATGAATGTTATAACATACAAATTAAACCTCTCTATACACTTCTCCATCTAACATGAAATGGTAAATGGAAAGATAAGGAATAGGACAAAGTAGTTAAATATTCTGTTTTACATAATACACAAGATTATCCCTCCAATATGAGTTGGAATGGCAACAACCAAACCAATAATTCAAAAAATATTTAAGCTAAAGTAGGCCCTTTAAATGCTTCTCCCAATGCATTTCCTCAAACCAGGGGTGATTAATGATTATCCAGCCTTAAACTCATTAAATAGGAGATAGTGCAATTACCCAAAAAAAAAAAAAAAAAACTCATAAAAAAAAGCTACACCAAAGGAAAATAAAAGGGAGTGTTTGGTTGTGTTGTTTAAACAACAGTTTCAGTTGATTAAACAACACAACACGTATGCACTCCAAAAATATATGTATGCACTCCAAGAATGAATTTGCATAAAAAAGAAGACTAATAAAAATGAGAAATGCTAAATTACTAGAATCTAAATTCAGGGAGGTGGCGAATGAAAGGTTTAAATTCATCGAACCTTTCATTGGCAAAGAAGCCCCATCCAAGACTTCGAGCTCTAGGTCTTCCTTTAGTGACAAAAACCTGACTAAGAGATTCAAGACATAGATCCCCAAACCATAGGAAACAATATAAAATCCTTGTATATAGTAAACATGCAAAAAGTAAACCATTGCCACTGCAAGTGTTCCAAGCCATGTCTGAAGCGGGTGAGGTGTGGATCAGTTCAAATAGTACCGAAACTTCTTCAAAAAATCATTTCTCCAGTTGGCAAGAGGTGCCACTACAGCTGAATCATTTCCTTGTCCCTCCATGAAAACTGGGGTTCTAATCTTACAGCTTAACTCTACAAAACCCAAAATTTGAAATTATAAATAAATTTAATTTAAATAATAACAACTGAATTTCCTTTTTTTGTTTAGGAGCTGAGTCTACATTAAACCATTTGGCTAATCCAATTTTTCAATACCCTTTTTAGCATTATAGTAGTACAGAGCATATGACTCAATATTTCAAATCTTCTTTCTTTTACCTTCTTTTTTCCTCAGCAGCCAAACAACCTGCTAATTCTTGATCATTATACATTGAATTACAGGTATTTAGAGAACAAATAAAATCTATTATTTAAAAACAGTAATGCATAATAACGGTTACCATTCATGAACACTTTCTTTCTTTTTTCTCTCAAATTTTTCAAGTAACCAAACAGAGGGTTTGTGCAAGTGATTAATAATGTGGATTACTGATATAATTAGGGTTTTGAATTTGAACCAAATTAAACAAAGATAGCAAAATGGAATAATAGTAAAAGAAGGATTAAGTAGTAATTTTACCTGTTGAGCTCTGAGATCATGCGCTGAGTGAGTGATCAATCTTCTTCTTCTTCTGTTAAGTATGAAATTTCAATTTGAGTGAGTTTGAGTTTGAATTTGAGCCTAGTGGGTTTTTTTTTTTTTTTAATTTTTTTTTCTTTTTTTTAAAGTTAGGAGAAGAATGAAAGATGAACAGCACTGTGGCCAGCTGGTAAAGAGAATACCCCTTCTCAGTTCTCAGTGTGAAGTTCTCACCACCAAAGTTTCAATTGTTTCTACATTTTAACTAGAGCTTTGACAGAAGGCTATCTTGATGATGGTGCAATTCAAATTTCTTTTTTCCTTTCTGCCTTATGGACCTTCACTCTCCCTCTATCTCTCGTTCTTTTTTTTTTTTACTGAATAGTAAACTCAGTGCATTTCA
The DNA here is from genome assembly GCF_001633185.2 of Quercus lobata. Taxonomy (NCBI): domain Eukaryota; kingdom Viridiplantae; phylum Streptophyta; class Magnoliopsida; order Fagales; family Fagaceae; genus Quercus; species Quercus lobata. The sequence goes on from NC_044905.1 coordinate 84,254,170, forward strand.
TCCCTATAAAAATAGTCATATGTTGCCATCCTAATGGCTGAACACATTGAACCCCAACCAAGTTCTTATTGTAATCTCTTTAGGTTTTGCGTTTAGCAGCAAAATTAAGAAAACTTAATTAATATAATAACTCACTTAGCACAAAAATTCAAAAACTTATATAACATACTTGGCATAAAATTGAAACTCTAATTTAAAATTCTAATTTGACTTTCTCTTAACTTCACCTATTATTATATATATAGATATATAGAATTTTTTTTTTTTTTGAGATAATAAGTTAATTACCTAACCCCACTCTATTTCTTTCTATATGTGTGCTATAGAACCGTGAGATGAATTTTTGAAAGATTAAAAAAAGTCAAATAAAACAAAGAGATAAATTTTTTTCTCTCTCATCTCTCATTTTTGAGCAATACCATAGCCAAAATCAAACAATTTTTTTTCTCACCTCTCTCCTATTTCAGCAATATCATTACCAAAATATAAACTTTCGGTCATGTCATTCTCTTCTCTCTCATATTTTTTTCTCACAAATTCAGCAAATTGCTGATTTTTTCCTCTTTCTCTCACTCTATTAATAGACTTTGAATAGAAGACATATAATAAATAAAGGAGGATATGCCATTTTCGTCCCTATGTTTCTTTAATTCCCATTTTGGTCTTTACATTTTATTTTTACCACATTTAGTCCCTATTTAGAAAAATGCCATCCCTTTTAGTCCTTTCTGTCAATACCCTAACGGCAATATCCTAGGTGGCAGATGGAACTATTAAAATAATAATAAATTTTATTTATTTTGGCATTAAAAAATGCCACCCAGCATTTAAATTAAAAAATTAATTTATCAATTTTAACTAAATAAAAGAATTAAAAACCAAAAATCACATGAATTGAGATCTAGATGTGTCTTGAACAAAAACTACAAGAACACAAACCCAGATTTAAGAACAAAAAATTAAAAACCAAAAATCATAAACCCAAAAATTAAAAACACAAAATTAAACATCAAATCCACATCAGATTAAACATGAATAAGAAAGTAACCATTAATTTTTAAAAACCCAAAAAATAGCATCAAATCCACATCAACACAAAATTAAACATGAACAAATCCGAAAAATCAAACCCCCACACCACCAAAGTATCAAACAAAAAACTCAAACCCAAATTTTCTAGCCCCTAAACACAAAAACACTAAACTCAAAACCCAAATTTTTGGGCACCAAAGAAAATAGAAGAAAAGAAAGAGTCTGATTTTCTCATCTTTCCAAGAAACCAACACAAAATCAACTTAAACCGACATAAAACTCAACGATCTGAAACCCGACGATCAATGACTCACCAATCTAAAACCCGACGATCAATGACTCACCAATCTAAAACCCAATGATCTGAAACTCATCTCAAATCACCAATCCAAAACCTCCAAACCCACCAGATCCACCACCTCCGACTTCTACTTCTATTTCATTGCAAGGAACCCAGGCCAAAGCTCCTCAAGCTTCAATCCTTTGTCATTGACCACGATAGCCACAAATAGTAGAGAGTCCTTTCTAGACTTGGTCTATGGGTTTCACATCAAGTTCTCCACCGATGATTTCTTCTTGCTTGTGTCCGCCTGGCTTTCAATTCCTCCTCTTTTTCCCTCTCATCTCTCATGGCTAGGATCGAGCTCAATGAAAGGTTGAAGTGCTGAACTAGAGAGAGCAAAGGGAAACGCTGAACCATGAGAGAGAGAGAGAGAGAGAGAGTACGTGTGTGGAAGTGGTGGGTGGGTTTAATTTTTTGGGTTTGTGTATGCTTAATTTTGTGTTTGTTTTCTAAGAAAAAAAAAATGTCAAATAAAAGAAAATGTTCTTCTTGTTCTTAAATTTAGGTTTGTGTTATTGTTGTTCTTGTTCAAGATACACTTAGATCTCAATCCATGTAATTTTTGGTTTTTAATTATGTTTTTAATTTTTTTATTTAGTTAAAATTAATAAATTAATTTTTTAAATTTAGATGCTGACGTGACATTTTTTAATGCCAAAATAAAAATTTATTATTATTATTATTTTAATAGTTCCGTCTGCCACCTAGGATTTTGCCGTTAGGACAATGACAAAAAGGACTAAAATAGATGGCATTTTTCTAAATAGGAACTAAATGTTGTAAAAATAAAATGTAATGACCAAAATGGAAATCAGGGCAAAACATAGGGACGAAAATAGCATTTCCGCCATAAATAAATTCTTATATAACCAATATTTAGTCATAAGACTTTCCATGTTGTTCATCGGTCAATCATATGTCACTTAACGCTACATATAAAGTAGGATTGTTTTTCAAAATATCACAAATTTAGAGCTTGTTTGATACATTAACTTAAACACAAATTTTCAGTTTTTAAATTACATTATATGTATTTTCACACATTTTTTCATCTACACGTATTTCCAAAAAAATTAAAAATTATTATTTAAATACACGTACCAAACAAATCTTTAGTGATCGTTTTTTCCACTTTAGCCATAAATTTAAAACCAAAAACCAACATAGAAGGAGCAACAAATAACAGGTGAAGAAATATATATATATATATATATATATATATGGATTTTACTAATGTATGTCCTAAGGACACATATTAATTTTCATTTTTAGAAAGAATTTTTTCGAGAATTGAAAAAAATAACGACAGTTTTTTCAATTCCCAAAAAAATATTTCTAAAAATAGAAAGTTTAATGTATGTCTTAATGGTATACATTAGCCGGACCATATATATATATATATATATATATATATTTAAAAACATTTAAACACGTTCAAGCAAATATCCAAATCTCGAATTGTGGTTCCAAATGGTGAGTACCTTATCTCGAATCTCAAAAAGACCGAATCTCAATAGGACTAAGAAGCTTACTTCCAACTGCGACAAGGATTTGACAAGGAAAAAAGTCCTTTTTCCGAATGACTACACATTGTTTCGAAAGTGCCAACAAGGAAAGGACAAAAAAGAGTATCTTTATTTTTATCTCAGTTGTCCATCAAAGACACAGTTCCTTTCCAAATAACATACAAACAAGCGTTGCAAGTGTCAATCAATAACTTTTGACCACTTGCTTACCCCCCACAAAAAAAAAAAAAAAAAAACCTTTTGACTACTTGACTAAAGAGGGCATGGGAATCATCCTCCATTTCATTTCTTTTCTTCTCTTCAACAATCACTTCCAAACTTCTAGTGTAGAGGACTTGCGTTCAAGTATTAACATTTGGTGGTCTCTATATTGAGGGAAGCTCCTTAATCCACTTGAACATAAATCACTCTTCAGGTATACATAACATCTACGCATGCATTCAATTCTTTTGTTCCTCCTGATGTCATTCTTCTTTCATGTTTTGTTATTTTGTTGGACGAAAATATGGACGGTTTGTTAGCACTATACCATCTTGGTGTTTTTGGTTTTTACTGTTTCGCACGCACACACCTTGTTTCAGTATACATTTGTTAATCAGGTACAAACATAAGCAGTTTATAGAGAATATTGAACCCAATGCTTTCATCAATACTATTGGTAAAAGGACAGGACGAGAATTTAATTATTTTTTTTTGGGAGCCAAAGTTTAGAAAAAAAATTCTACCTTATTTAAGAATAAAAAATATTCTAAAATTCAAAGCTATATAAAAAATAATAAAATATAAACTAAACAGATGGTTTTTTGGGAGCCAAAGTTTAGAAAAAAAATTCCAACTTATTTAAGAATAAAAAATATTCTAAAATTCAAAGCTATATAAAAAAATAATAAAATATAAACAAAATGATAGACATAAAATAAGAAATATACTACCATCTGTTTAGTTTATATTAACAAAATATGAACATAATAATATAGTATAAAATAACTTTTTGGTTTTGAGTAATGTTAAAGATACAATATTTTTGACAATTGTTGTGATTATAGTGACATCACTTTATTAAGATATAGTGATACACCAATTATACCATTTTTATTATTCACCAATTAGAATATGTTATGTTATTAGTTATGAAAGAAAAAAAAAAAAAAAAAAAGGTGTGTACCTAAATTTATTGTATCATTTGTGAAAGCGGACAATATCCCAAATTTGATTGGATATTGTGTGAGTGGGAGGAGTTCCACATTGGACTTATTCTAGGTTGACATGGGTTTTATTAATAAGGACAACTTCAATTGTGTCTAGTTTTTTTGGAGTATAATGCAAATGTGATTTACATTTTTTTCTTGGGTCGTTACATACTTTTGCCACAATTATGATGTGATCAACTATGAATGGTAAATTTCTCAAAAAAAAAAAAAAAAAAAAAACCTTTAAGTGGTAAAGAGAACTCATGCGTAGTAGTGGTAGAGGCGTGTCCCTGGAGGGTAACAAAGCCATGCGGGTATCATGCGGTGCGGACATAGCAGGGCTAATCCCACCCTTGCCCCAAAGCAGGCAATACTCTTGATGGGGCACGTCCCCTCAAAAGCGCCTTTTTGTGGGGTATTTTACCCCGCAAGCTTATTGTCCTCTTTGAGGAGCTAAGCCCGCAAAGTTTTGGTTCTCGGCCCCGAGTATGGAAGTTCAGGATTTTCACCTCAGGCCAAGGGCTTTGCCCTGTAGCCAATTTTGGCTTGACACCTTTGTCCCACATCGGTTGTAAATGCACCCCACTCATGGCTTATAAGCCCTTGGAGCAACCATGAGCAACCATGAGTGTACCACTATACATTATATTACAATTACAAAATAATTATCTTTTCTCATACATCGTGTGAGTCTGCAACTAATTATAATAATAGATTTGTCATTTTAGACAAAAAAATCAAGGATAAATATTAGTGCGTACACACACTGTGTATTTTATAAATTGAAATTGTGACTATATAAAATGAAACCGTGACTTTTTCAGTCACTTAAAGGCACGATTTTAGTTTATAAAATACACGGTATGTGTAATACACCTGTTTGAACTAAACATAGCCCAAAAATCAATATCTCTTTGTGCTTGTCGAGCTAATTTGGCTTATGGAAAGAACTTGCGCAGATTTCGTCATGCATCACACAATTTATATGTAATACTGAAATCTTCCTTTTCAGGTACACAGAAGCCAATCAATAAGTTGAAATGGCAACAAAGGATTTCAATTCAAACGACGGTAAATTTTTAACTTTCCCATTGGTTAATAGTGTGGGCATTCAATGAGTTCTTAACAAAATGGATATGTCTGACTAAGATATCACCAAAGTTAGCATTCATATATATATATATATATATATATGATTCTTCACTTCTTCTTTTTTTCTTTCATGTCCACTTTTATGTGTTAAATTGTAGACATTCACGCATCAATTGTAGATATGTAAACAGTGAATACAAATTAGTGTGAAACAATATTTTTCATTCCATGAAATAGTTGCACTATGATTTTTACTAATTAATGAGAAGAATTTCATCTTACAGATGAAGCAGTCAGTATAGAGCGTGGGAGGCTTTATCGGGCTGCACTAAATGGTGACTGGAAATCTATCAAGGACATACAAAAAATTCAGAGAAAAATTACAAAGAAAGGAGAAACCACTCTTCATATTGCTGCTGCAGCAAACCAAGAAGAATTTGTAAGGAATTTATTGAAGACGATGATTAAAGACAACCTAATAGCTGAAAACACTGTTGGGAATACTGCCTTGACCTATGCTGCTGCAACTGGAAATGTGAATATTGCCATGGCGATGCTGGAGAAAAATCATCAGCTGCCAAACCTCGGTAGTGGGATAAAGCCACTCTATATGGCTGCTTCCTTAGGAAACGGACAAATGACGAATTATCTTTATTCTCATACTAAAGAGAGAGTTCGCGAGTGGGATGACAAAGAACAGGCTAAACTATTTATCGCATGTGTTAAGGGTGGCTTATATGGTAAGCATAAGTAATTATAATGTTTCTTGCCTTTTTGTTTTTTGTTTTTTGGGTGGGGGGGTGATCATAATACTAATGGTTTGATTTTTTCATTCTAGAAATTTGAAGTTCAAAACATTAAGCATGGTTTAAACATTGAAAATGGTATTATTAAATTAGCACAATCTAAACCGTTCATTTAATTTTTAAATGAGGAAAAGTTACACAATTTCACTCATTTTCTAAATGTGGTATCAAAGTATTGATGGACTGGAGATTTTGGAACTGATTTATATACTGATCGGTCATCTTCACCTCAATGCTTAAATTTTTATTTTCGTTGAACTTTACTATGTCATCCTTTTTCTTTTTCTTTTTTGCTTGAAACTACAGTATCAAATAAATTGTTGTATTGTGAATGAGATTCTTCATAATAGAATTTTATCTGATTGAGATAAATTATGCCTCTCTAACAAGCTGGCTCAAGAACTTTGGAGGCTTAATGCAAAAAATTTAACTGAGGCCTTTATATATATATATATATATATATATATATATATATATATATATATATATTAATTAAATAAATTTTTTGAGATTCCTTTTTGAAATTCAATTTGTTTTTTAATTTTTTTTAATTTTTTTGTTGTTGAAGTTTTTCATATCCAGATAGTTATTTTCTAGTAGACACTTATAATGAGTAAATATTTATAAATAAATAAAATACAATTGATAATTAAAAATTATAATTTAACTAAAAATCAAATTTAAAGTATGGAATAATGAAACATGGTTTATCAAAAGTAATATTGCAACTTTTCTAATGTTGTGACCACTTTATACTCTAAATCAATACAAATAAAATTGATTTATGATATAGTTCAGTATATTAGTATCTCTGTAATACAAATAAGTTGACGTGATAAAGCAAAAGACACTAATCTAGACTATTCACTATTGTTAGTTTTTAAAAATAAAAGAAGTGAAAAGTGAAAATGTATGTTAGTGGGTTAGTGAGTAAGTTATAGCATATTTAAATATATTTATGTTGGATTTATTAATAAATATGTCTAGTATTAATTTTGATTTTAGTAGATTTCAAGAATAAGTTGGTATATTTCTCTCCTATTAATTTATATTTAATTTTGTTAGTCATATTTTGACTATTTTTGTTTTTTCCTTTTATCTTTTATGTTTTGGGATATAGTAGGACTTTTTTAATGTATTCTATTGACCAATAAAGTGAGTTAGAATTTTTTTTCTTATTTAAAATATATAGATAAATATATTATATAATATTAGTTAAAAGTGAGGGTGTTCTTTTATTTGGAACCTTAGGCCATTGCCTAAGTTGCCTATATGCTTGAGCCCTGCTGTCCAATCTCTAAACAAAAGTTCGAATGTCCGGCCAACACCAGTTAGGTGAAATCCAGTGCATGAGGAGAAAAAAGTTGTCAAAAGAAACTGTTTTCTGTCTTTTGTCATATGCTTATGTCATGCTTTTCCTAGTATATCTTTCATGAAAGAAATATTCAACATGCTCCTTCTCAATATATATATATATATATATATATATATATATATATATATTTATCAATAAAACATAACTAAATACTACAACACACGGAGAAGAAAAAGAATTTCGTCAATGAATATTTTTACTTGGAATTTTTGGTTTTGGTGTTAAATAATGCAGGAGTAGCATTGCAAATGCTGGAGGACAACTCTAATTTAGCTGCTGCTGGAAACTCGGATGGAGAAACTGCATTGCATGTGTTAGCTCGCAATCCTTCCGCATTTGTTAGTGAAATTCGACCATGTGAGTTTTTTTTTTTTTAATCATGTGAGTTATTTTGACTAAAATTCTTGGACATATGACCATAGTTAAATTAATTAATTATATACAATATATAATTAGTGTATAGTCTCGTACATATGCATGGGTAAAACTAAAATCAATCACAATTTAATTTGATTTAGTCTCTTCGGTTTTTGCACCCATTAATTCAATAGCCATAAAATAAAAAAAAATTTTAAAAAAGATGGACACGTGACAAAAAATTGAACTTTAATTGAAATTCAATTTAGAATCTAATTAAATTTGAACTGTTTAATTTTTACACTTAATAATTCACTTGATATAAAATTAAATAGGATACATAATGTAAAATTGAGAATCTAATAAAAATCTAATTGGTTTTACTCTAAGCTTTGCCTAAATATAGGAGAAAGTTTCTTTGCAATCTGGATTGGAGGAAGTCTTTCCAAACTCAATATCAGAGAGTGACATCTGTCCCACTCCACTAACTCAAATTCAATATATAACTTCCGTTAACTCAAACGTTAGGCCCTTTTTCAGATTTTTTTTATTAAAAAAATAATTAATTATTTCTCACCACCTACACTTAAACTCAGTCCTTTCTCTCTCTCTCTCTCTCCTTCAACGCAAATTTGTTCCCCATCTCTTTGTTTTGTTCCAGAAACACCCAAAGTAAATAATAATAAAAACTCAGCAAACCCCATCGGTCCACCACAACATCGCCGGCGACACTAGCAAGAGGTGGCCAACACCTTCGTCGCTGCCATTCACGGGTGACCTCTGCCTCTGACAAACCCATCTTTCTTCCACTCCATCCCTCTCAAAACCCACCCACCACCACAAAAAACCCAGCAAACCCATCTCTCCACCAGTCCTACTCATCTCCCTTCTACCAGTCACGGCCTACTTATTGCCTCAACGAACTCATCTCCCTTCTACCCAACACCAATTTCACCCAAAAATAATTACCCAAATCAAACTTTTGGTTAAAACAACAATCCCATCAATTTTAAGCAAAACCATCCATACCATTTTGAAAATAAATGAGATTATTGCAGGTTGATCTGAGTAGTCATAACAAATCCTTATTAATCCTTCAGCGTAAAGATGAAAATGGTTGTGGGTGGGTGGGTTTGAGAGGAATGAAATGGAAGAGAGATGGGTTTGTCGGAGGCGGTGGTTGGTCATGAATGGCAGCGGTGAAGGCTTCGGCCACTTCTTGCTAGTGTTCCCATTGAAGGTAGGTGGTGGACCGGTGGGGAGTTGGGGTTTGCTGGGTTTTTTGTGGTGGTTGGTGGGTTTTGAGAGGGATGAAGTGGAAGAGAGATGGGTTTGTCAGAGGTAGAGGTTAGCCGTGAATGGCAACGATGAAGGTGTCGGCCACCTCTTGCTAGTGTCGCCGGTGATGTAGTGGTGGACCGGTGGTGGTGAACATAGGTGGTGGACCAATGGGGTGATGGGGCTTGCTGAGTTTTATGGTGGTGTGAAATAATTAATTATTTTTTTAATAAAAAAATATGGAAAAGTTTTTGAGTTAACAGGGAGTTATCTCTTGAGTTTGGATTTTAGTAGAGTGGGACAGGTGTCATTCTTTGATATTGACACGTCACAGTTTGGAGAGACTTCCTCCGATTCAGATTGCAGGGAAACTTTCTCCCTAAATATATATTGCAAAAATCTAATCCACAATTCATTCTTGTTATGGCACTTGGGATATCAAATGTACCAATTCAGGCCCAACTAACATATGTATTTGTATGTTACTATTGTGCACCATTAGCATGATTGTCACTCCCTACAAGTATAAGTATTTGTGGAGTGTAGAGGGAAGAGCTGAGATTTAAGTTTTTAGGAGAGAATTTCACACACACACTTATATTAAACTAGAGTTAAATTCTATCTCAAAAAAAAAAAAAAAAAAAAAAAAAAATTCATAAGTATTTGTACGCAATTGCAACGTTTAAAACAAAAACATTAGTATTTGTACGCAATTGCAACATTTAAAACAAATACATGCAACACCGCTTAACCCATTTATATTATTTGGTTTTCAACTGTCATTTTCTCTGTTAAAAACTCCATTTCCCCCCTTCCTTTCATGAAAAAATAAAAATAAAAAAAGCTGAAGAGTTCCAGGATCAATCGCCTTTGGGTTTCCTGGCAGAATAGTTAATCAATCAAATTCAAAGGTAAGTTTAGCCTAATTCTTCCTTTGTAATTTGTATATCATTTTATTTTTTCAAAGAAATCTCTCTAAAGTATGCAGTTTAATTATTTTCTTTAAAAAAAAAAAAAAAAAAAAAAAAAAAAAAAAAAAAAAAAAACTCAAAACATAGAGAGAATATGAAGATATTGGACACGTAAGTGATGATTTCTGATTCACAGCCTAAGAAAGCTGTCAAAATTGATGACAGTGGCGGTTTTCTTAGAAAGTAAATCTTCAAAAAGTAGATTTTAATAACCAAACTGGAAATGAAGGACTTCTGTTTGGGCACGAAACTAAAGATTTTACAAAAAAGGAGTGTATATAAAAGCAAATTTAAGTGTAATACAATAATTATTTCAAGAAAGAGTTCATACGTACATGTGCAGTGAAAGGTGAGTTCAACGGGTCCCTGCCGCTGTTGCTTCTTCTTCTTTTATCATTTAATTTCATTTTACGTTCTCTCCGTGCTAGCCCCAAATGACTTGAGTAACATTTCATTGCTTTATGTCACTTTGCTTTTTTATTTTTGTTAGTTTTCTCAAGTTGTCAGACGTTTTTTTTTTTGGCTGGAATGAAGATGTCAGAAGTTGTGTTGAAAGAAGGGCTCACACACGAGGGCTGTTTGTTATTCATGTACGGGTTGACACGTGAAGTTTCTAATACACATACATGAAACAAAACATCAACAAAATTAATTAAACAAACAAAGCCAGGCATTTGTTTAATATTGCGTCATGTATGAAAGTAATTTTTTTTTTTTTTTTTTAATGGGATATGAAAGTAAGTTTTATTTCCTTGATAAAATGTATGAAAGTAAGTAGGAGACAGTTGAGAAGATATTGTAATTGATTTTATAATAGTAGATTTTTTAAAGATTCTTTTCCGATAGTTTTTTCCCTTTAAAGAGAGAAGATATTTCAGGTAAATTTTTGTATTTTTATGTGATTGATATCTTAACTTGATAAATATTTTAGTTGAGTTTATATAATTGTCTAGAGAGATGATATTATTGTGATCTTAAGTTTTTTGTGTGGATCTTAAGTTAGGCATAAAACTTAAGAAGATATTGATTTTATAATAGTGGATTTATTTAGAGTTTTTCTGGCAGTTTTTCTTTTAAGGAAAAATAATTTTTCACGTAAATTAATGTGTTTTTGTGTGATTGATATCTTAGCTTGATGAATTTAGTGATAATATTTTTATAGATTGATCAAATTTCTTAATTGATACAATATTCCTAATTCATACAAGATTAGAATGGGACCTAACACTAGTAGCACTTTCACTCTTATTTTCTAGATCTATTCGATTTTTTTAATTATTTCACTGTCAATTCCAGGGTTGAAGTTAAAACAGGAAAACTGGAAGCAATCTCAAGCCAGTGAACTGTTTGAAAAATGTCGTCAGGCTTACAGAGATGACGTTGAGAATTTGAACGAAACCTCAGTGATTTCACACGTTCTGTTTGATGCAGTAGAAGTAGGAAACACTGAATTCTTGGTTAAACTTATTCGTTTCGACTTTGATTTATTATGGAAAACAAGAAACAGTAAAAGCATATTTCATATTGCTGTTGAGAAGCGCCATGAAAGCATCTTCAATATACTTAATGAGATAGGCTCAATTGGAGATCTAATAATAGATAGAATAGAAGAAGATGGAAGCAACATTTTGCATTTAGCTGCAGGATTGGCACCTCAAGAGAAGCTGAATGCTATATCAGGAGCAGCTCTTCAAATGCAACTAGAAATATTATGGTTCAAGGTAATTATTATATTCTTAGATTAGTATGTGTTGAACCATTTCATAGAATGTTCACTCTTGTTTCCACATAGATTTAATTTCTACCTAAAATTTTTAGAGTTCTGGACTAACAAGTCTCTCGTGTGATATTTCCTATGATTTGTAATGGAAGGAGGTGGAAAAGGTTGTAAGCCCTATATTCAAAGAAATGAAAAATAACAAGGGGGATACGCCGTATGTTTTATTTGCGAAGAACCACGAGGAGTTAAGGAAGGAGGGCGAGAAGTGGATGAGGAGCACAGCTAAGTATTCTATGGTGGTTGCAATACTAATTGGGTTGATAATGTTTCCTAGAGAAAAAGCTGATGGATTAAAGGATAGTCCTAATCTTGTTCGGGTCTTTTTAGTTTCAAGTGCAATAGCATTATTTTGCTCTTCAACATCCCTAGTAATGTTCTTATCCATCCTTACCTCTCGTTATTCATACAACGACTTTCTTGTATGGTTACCAGTTAGGTTGATGATTGGAGTGGCTTCACTTTTCATCTCAATTGCGGCCATGATGGTTGCATTTTCTGCATCCTTTTGGTCAGATAATCATAATCATCAAGAATTGCCATTGATCTTGGTTGTCATTGGTTTATTTGCTTGTGTGCCAATCATTTGCGTGTTGCTGAAGTATCGCCTATTTGTTGATATAGTCCGATCTACCTTCTTTCGGTTTCGGAAACATCGACGTCTACTTTAGCAATGGCCAATGAAGTGCTACTTGTCAATCTTTCTGTTGCTTTCCTTTCTAGGTATGTGAAATGACTATGAATAAATTTGTATTATAACTCTGGAGGTAGTTAAACACATCTTATCTTTTGCATTTAATTTAATTTTTTTCTTTTGCATCTTTTGAATTATTGTTTTGTAAAATTATCTGCAGTGTGTTATCTTGTACTAGTTTTGAAATTGCACCCTGTGCATGAGATGTTATAATAACAAAGAAAGATCAAACTCTATAGCTTTCCATGGTTCTCTGCATGTGTGAATACTCAAGTGGGCTATCATTATCATTTTAGTTTCATGTATCTAAAACCACCGCTATAACAAAATCAACAACCTTTATAGCTACTTTGAAACGAGATTAGATCAATTTTGAGACTTATTTTGAGTTCCATTCAGCTCATTCAATAGCAGTTCTATAATTCTACCAACTGTCCACAATCATCATTGTTAAATTAAGGCCAGCCCAGATGCAACCCTTGTTACCTATAACGGGGCCATGATTTGGGGAGTGTCGTAAGACTTTAGTGATGTAAATGTGCCGGGACGACCTTAACAACTTTGAAACCTTAGACAAAAATTTTAAGTGGAACATTTTTTATATTTAAATATTAATCAAATAATATATATTGTATTTAACTATCAAATCATAATATATAATCTATAATTAAAAGTGATAATTTAACTAAAAATAAAATTTAAAGTATAAAATAATACAACTTAGTTATTGCAAATTTTTTAAAGCTGTAATCACTTTAAAGTCTAATATTGTACAAATAAAAATTAAATTTATTATATAGTTCAATAAATTAGTGTCACTATAATACAATTGAATTGATATGATACAGATCAAATTATTAGTGCTCTCGAGCCTTAGGCCCATGGAAGCAGGAATCGTCTCACAGTCACTTGTGGGAGTAAAGTGACCTTCTGCCTTTGGGTAGTAAGGTCAGGTGTGAGGTTTTATTGTGTTCTCTGAGGAAAATGGCAGAGGAGTTGGAGATACTATGGCAGAGACTGAAAGTTACGGAGGAAGAGGAGGAAAGCATCTCGCTGGGAGTTGAGTGTACTAGAGCAGCAGTGGAGAGAGGAAAGAAATGTGTGTTCATGAAGGTGTTGTCAAGGAAAGGTTTAATGATAGAGGCGCTGCGAAAAAACATCAGGATGCTCTGGAAACTAAATAAGAACATCCAGCTCTCTGTAATAGGAGAAGAACTTTTCTTGGTAGAGTTTGAAGATGAACGTGACAAAAGACGGGTCATGGACATGAGGTCGTGGCACTATGAAAAACAATTAGTGTTGTTTCAAGAGTTTGAAGGAGATAAAAATCCAAAGGATATCTTGCTGAAATGGTCTCCTTTTTGGGTGCAAATATATAATCTTCCATTGAAGAGCCGAACAAAGGAAACGGGGAAAGCCATTGGAGAAAGCATTGGGAAGTTTATTGAAGTTGATGTGGAAGACACAGGTGTACAATGGGGTACTTGTCTAAGGGTACGGGTTGAGATAGACGTTACCCGGAAACTGATCAGAGGACGGAAGATTAATATGGAGAAAGGAGAGACAAGGTGGGTGCACTTCAAATACGAGCGCCTCCTGAACTTTTGCTACAGGTGTGGGCTCTTAGAACATGTTTTGAAGGATTGTTTGGAAGAATCCGGGAATGACAAAGCAGTGGGGAAGGGTGATCTCCAATATGGAGCTTGGTTGAGAGGAGAACCAATAAGAAAGGGAGGTTGGGAATTCGGTTTTGCAAAGAAGAAGTTCATCGGTGAAATGAAAAACAGAGCAAATTCCACAGAGGCTGGGCAGAATGGTATGGCTGAAGCGAGGGAAGGGGCGGCGCGTGAAACTCAAGAACTGGAAGCTATCTGCCTCGGGGAGGGTAGGCAGGAGAAGCAGGGTGATATGACTGGTGGGTGTGAGGTGACTACTGAGGAAAAGGTGGAGAAAGGTATGGCAGAGAGCATTGGGAGAAGCCACATAGGAGAGCTAGTTGAGGTTGGAAAGGAAAACTGGGAAGTTGGGAAAGGGAGTGGCGGGAAAGATGCTTGTCAACACGGGAGGGCTGAAACATTAGCTAAGACTATCCCAAATTTCGAATTTAGGCAGGGCCAAGAGACGGTAAAGAAAGATAACATTGTGGGCTTGGGCTTGGGATTAGATGAGAGTAAGGAAGGCCCTATGGCCATGCAGTATGACCCAGAGGTGGGTTGGGTAGCAAATAAGCTGGGCCCGACTAGTGGGCACTGGAAAAGGAAAGTGAGGGCTGGGCCGGATGAGGAAATGAAGGAAGTGCTGGGCCCATTGCAGAGGAAAAGAGAAAGGGACTTAATACTTAGTGAGATTGACCAGAACGTGAGAGTCTCTAAACGTAGGAAGTGTGAAGGTTTAAGCAAGGAAGAAACAGGGGAAGAGTGCATCAAGGATGGCGGAGTGGCGGTGGCTGCAAGGCAGCACCGCCGAGCCAAATGACGGCGCTAGCTTGGAACTGCCGGGGAATGGGATCAGCTCCAGCGGTTCGAGCGCTCACCGACGAGGTGAAGAATGGCGATCCAGTTTTGGTTTTTCTAGCAGAGACCAAAGCTTCTCAGAGAAGGATTAAGGGGCTCCAACGCAAACTGGGTCTAACACAGGGCATTATGGTGCCGTCCGATTGCCGGAGTGGGGGTTTGGCTATGCTATGGAGAGAAGGAGTTGACGTGAGGTTCAAAAGCTGCTCAAATTCGCACATCAACGTGGTGGTGTGCGAGAGTAACGGAGCCTTGCCATGGCGAGCTACGGGATTTTACGGCCACCCTGATGCAGGTATAAGACCTATCTCATGGAATTTACTTGAATTATTAAATAGGCAATGCAATTTGCCTTGGGTTGTGTTTGGAGACTTTAATGAAATTCTGAATTCTGATGAAAAATTAGGATGGTTAGAGAGGGATGCTAGACAGATGGAATGTTTTAGGGAGTGTTTAAGTAATTGTGGTTTGTTTGATTTGGGTTTTGTGGGTCAGAGATTCACCTGGTGTAATGGGAGAATTGGAGATCAACGAACTCTAGTTAGGCTGGATAGAATGGTAGCTAATGAGGCTTGGTTGAATTTGTTTCTGGAGGCGAAAGTAGTTCACAGATCAATGGCGGCCTCGGATCACTGTTTGTTGTCGTTATCGATTAGAATGAGAGAAACGAGGAAGGTAGCTAGGAGAAGATTTATGTTTGAAGAGATGTGGACTAGGGAAGAGGGCTGTAGAGAGGTGATTGAAAGGGCCTGGGACCCTTTGGACTATAATCCGGAGTTGTCGATTCAGAAACACCTGAAATGCTGCCAGTTTCAACTCCAGAATTGGAACCGGAGAGTGTTTGGAAATGTTAATAAATCTCTGAAGCAGAAGCAAAGTCGATTACAACAATTGGAAGAGTTGAATTTACTTCACGAGTCGGCAGAGGAAGTTCAAAAGCTGAAAATGGAAATTAATGAAGTTATGCTTAGGGAGGAGATAATGTGGAATCAGAGGTCAAGGGTGCTGTGGATCAAATACGGTGATAGGAACACAAGGTTCTTTCATGCAATAGCGAACAATAGACAGAGGAAGAATAGAATTGAAGGAATAAATGATTCTGAGGGGAGGTGGAGAGAGAACAATGAGGAAGTTGAAGAAGTTATCCTGGAGTATTTCAAGGAGATTTATAGTACGACTTTCCTCACTGAGTTTGGTGCGAGTCTGGGGGCAGTAGGCAGAAGGGTGACGGAGGCCATGAATGATGACCTTTTAAAAGAATTTAAGGAAGAAGAAGTTTGGCAAGCCCTTATGCAAATGCATCCGACAAAATCTCCGAGACCGGACGGTATGTCCCCAATATTTTTCCAAAAGTATTGGGATGTGGTTGGGCCTCAAGTAGTTCAAAGTGTTATCCATACTCTTAGAACGGGTGTTATGCCAAATGGAGTTAATGATACATACATTTGTTTGATCCCCAAAGTAAAATGCCCCCAAAAAATTACAGAATATCACCCAATTAGTTTATGTAATGTGATTTATAAACTTGTATCCAAAGTTCTTGCTAATAGGTTGAAGAGGGTACTTCCGGATGTTGTTGACGAAGCTCAAAGCGCTTTCGTTCCTGGAAGGCAAATCACAGATAACGTTCTTGTAGCATTCGAAGTTATGCATTGCATTAATCAAAGGAGGAAGGGGAAAGAAGGGTTAATGGCAATTAAACTCGATATGAGCAAGGCGTACGATCGGGTTGAATGGGGATATTTAGAGGCGATGATGCGAAGAATGGGTTTTAGGGAAAGATGGATATCTTTAATGATGATGTGTGTGACCACTGTTTCTTTCTCGATGTTAATTAATGGGGAGCCAAAGGGAAGGATTGTCCCTACTAGAGGACTTAGGCAAGGAAATCCTATTTCTCCTTACCTTTTTCTTTTATGTGCGGAAGGCCTCTCGGCCATGTTGCAAAGAAATGGGGTTGGGGAGGCCGTGAGTGGGGTTCAAATATGTAGAAGGGCGCCAAGGATCTCTCATCTCCTTTTTGCGGATGATTGCGTAGTCTTTGGTAAGGCGTCATTGGAAGAGGGTTTAAAAGTCACCAAAATCCTTGAAGACTATGAAAGAGAGTCCGGGCAAAAGCTAAATAAGGAGAAGACTTCTCTCTTTTTTAGTAAGAACACGGCGGTGGAGGTTAAAGAAGTGGTAAAGGAGATGTTTAGGGCTGAGATAATCCACCAACACAAAAGGTACTTAGGGCTGCCTCCGTTGGTAGGTAAGGGCAAGAGGAAAGCTTTTAATCGTATAAAGGATCAAGTGGGGCGGAAAATAGCAAGCTGGAAGGGTAGGTTACTGTCCACTGCAGGGCGGGAAATTTTGATAAAGGCAGTGGCTCAAGCTACCCCGACGTATACAATGAATTGTTTTATGCTACCCGACTCCCTTTGTAGCGAGCTAAACTCTCTGGTTCGCAACTTCTGGTGGGGCCAAAGGGATAAAGAAAAGAAGCTTGCTTGGATCACTTGGGGGAAAATGTGCAAGCCAAAAGCTGATGGGGGGATGGGTTTCAAAGATTTGAAGGCTTTTAATCTGGCTTTGTTGGCGAAACAAGGGTGGTGGCTCTCCCAAAACCCGTGCTCCCTTGCTCATAGAGTTCTAAAAGCAAAGTACTTCCCAAGTAACAACTTTATGGAGGCACAGCTTGGCAATATGCCGTCGTACACATGGAGGAGTTTGTTGGCAGCAAGGGAGATTCTGGAGAGGGGAATGCAATGGAGCATAGGAAATGGGCAGAAGGTGCGGATTTGGGCTGATAGATGGCTGCCAACTCCTCACTCTTGCAAGGTGTTTAGTCCTAATCCACAAGCTTTTGAAGGGGAAATGGTGGAGTCTCTGATTAATCAGTATGAGGGGGGCTGGGATAAAAATCTGGTGAGGAGTGTCTTTATCCCCCACGAAGCGGAAACTATCTTGAGTATTCCAATAAGCCTCTCTCTACCTGAGGACGAGGTGACTTGGGCTTGGACTCCAAATGGGAGGTTCACGGTAAGCAGTGCCTATAAGGTGGCATGTAGCTGGTTGTGTGAAAGAAGAAGCAAAGAGGAAGTTTGTGAGGTGTCGGATCCAGGAAAGGGCAGACAGTTTTGGAAGTTCCTTTGGCAGTTGCACTGTCCGAGTAAGATAAAGCAATTCTTGTGGAGGGTGTGCAAGAATATTCTCCCTATGAACTACTGTCTAAAGCGTAGGAAAATTTCCATTGAGGAGGCGTGTGGGGTATGTGGAATGGTAGAGTCATCTGGGCATGCTTTATGGGATTGTGAGGCGGTAGGGGCTGTGTGGAGAGAGTCAAATATGCAGCTGCCAAAACTCAGAAATGCACACCATGACTTTATGGAGGTTGTGTGGAAGCTTTGGGAAGGGAGAAGGGAGTTAAATTGGGAGTGCTTTGCGACTACGGCTTGGTGCATTTGGAAGAATAGAAACTCATTAAAATTTGAAGGGCGGGGCAAGGCAGTAAAGGTGATTGTCAAGGAGGCTGAGCTGGTGGTGGGGGAATTCAGATCAGGGAATACAAGGGAAAAGCTTCCTGTGGTGTTGAGAACTCAAGCTTGGAGGCCGCCTAGGGAGGGGTGGTATAAAGCTAATGTGGATGGGGCGGTGTTTAAGGAGACTAACAGCTGTGGTATTGGAGTTGTGATTAGAAATGACCAAGGCCAAATTATGGGAGCTATGAGTAAGAAGCTGAATCTCCCCTTAGGAGCTGTGGAAGTTGAAGCGAAAGCTTTTGAAGAAGGCTTAATGCTAGTAGGAGACCTCGGTTTGAAGCAAATAATTCTGGACGGAGATGCTCAGATTGTTACTAATGCTTTGCTGGGTAAGTGCTTGCCGCCAACCTCAATTCAAATGCTTATTGCTGGTGCTAGTCGCTGGAAGCAATGGGTTCAGGAGTGGAAAGCAAGTTATGTCTGTAGAATAGGAAATTGGGCTGCTCATGTAATGGCTCAAAATGCCAAATTTATTACTGATTGTGTAGTGTGGGTAGAAGATACCCCACCAATGATTCAATGCCAAGTGCATAGAGATGTTCTTTTGATGAACCAGGGTTCAAATTAATGAAAGATATTTGTGTTGACTATCAAAAAAAAAAAAAAAAGATCAAATTATTAATTGGTATGATCATTTATACTAATTGATAAATTCACAAAACGTCTTATCCTATCTCCTATGACTGTGGGCTATGCATGCAGCCTATGCAGGGTGCAACTGTACAGGCTGTGTTGCTGTACAGTGCACAACTGTCCAGTGCTGTGCGGTAGCACAGTTGCGCACAGTTTAGCCGCTGAACATTTGTTTTTCCATTTTAATTTTCTGCATTTCAGGATAAATAGGGTCTTTTTAATGCATTTTAGTGTCTAATAAAAATACTTAAATTTTTTTTTAATTAAAACATATAGATAAATATATTATATATATAATTTTTTTTTTTACAAGTGGGAGCTTTCTTTTATTTAAAAATCTTAAATAATTGCATCAATTGCATTATTTATTAAGCCGGCCTGGCCACTTGCTTGGCCTTTTTCTCTCTAAGTTGATTTCAAACCCAGTAAGTCTATCAACAAAATAATTTTCACAAACTTCTTTTAAAAAGATAACACCTGATGACATACTTTGTTACGATGCGTTAAAAAAATGTTAATGATGAGAAAATGCAAAAGTAATATTGTCCTAATTATAGCTCTTTATACCAATAGTTATAAAAAATATTAGAGTAACGCTAGAGATACAATTTCTTTTATAATAAATTTTATAAATTGCTAATATGGTGAATGATTATTGATATATGAAAAGTGATATTAATGGTGGGTCTAGATGAAAACCAATAACATTAACAATTTGTAAAAATATTATAAAATAATTTGTAACTATAACATTACTCAAAATATTATGTCGCTAATGCTACTATTTCAAACCACCATATCTGAACATTTGAAATATAAAAAATAAAAAAGTGCCGAACTCCAAACCAGACTTCAGTTGATGACCACCTGGACTCAAATAACTTAATACCAATTAAATGTAAAAAAAAAAAAAAAAAAAAAAAAAAAAAAAAAAAAAAAAAAAAAAAAAAAAAAAAATCTTTTTATGGTATGGTTAAACAATCCATTTATAATGAATTCATTCTTAAATATGTGTGTGTGCCTGGCCTGGTGTAGAAGGAAGGTTTCTGCTCTTCACTTTAGCTTAATCTTAATCATGGGATTCTAACATCTTTCCGATTTTGTATTTTAGTCAATTTGCCATTTTGGGGCCTTTGGTTTAGTTGGAGTTGGAACAGGTGGTGACCTCGTGCTTTGGCTTAAACAAATAAAATGTATCAAGTAGAGTGAGTGTGGGCAAGTAGGGCCTCAAATAACCCCAAAATTAGGGGTGTGTAGAAAACCCACCGACCCGCCAAACCCGACCCAACCCAACCCGACCCGTCGGGTTGGGTCGGTTTTTAAGGCTTGGTGGGTTGGGTTGGATTACAAAAAAAAATTTTATGGCAGGTTGGGTTGGGTTTGGGTCATAAAATTACAAATCCGCCAAACCCAACCCAACCCACCCATATTTAATATATATTTAAAATATATTTTTATATTTAATAATTTTTTTAAAATCAATTGTAGGACACTTTTATATATATATATATATATATATATATATATATATATTATATATTTAATAATTAAAAAAAACAGTTGTAGAGCAGCATTTCCTTAGTTTCTCGTACTAATACTAATTTAATATATATATATATATATATTTATATATATATATATAAAATATATTATATAATTAATAATTTTTTTTAAATAGCCAGTTCTTCCTATCCTATATAAAAACATTTAGTTCACACAAATCCTAATAAATTACTATTGTTGTTTAGTCATTAATGTTGTTTGCCTTTAAGGAGTTACATTGATACTAATCTTTATGTTTTTTTAATATTTTAATATTTTTTTTCTACTCAATTTAATAATAATAATAAAAAATTTCAAACCCATGGGTTCAACCCGACCCAACCCGACCCATGTGGGTTGGGTTGGGTTGGGTTGGACTTATGTGATGGATTGGGTTGGGTTGGGTTTTTTTTGACCCACCATGGTGGGTTGGGTCAAAAACTCCCCTCAACCCGACCCAACCCGACCCATGCACACCCTTAACTTTGATTAGGATGGTTATGTTGTATGCAGCTATGTCAACCTCACGTAAATGACACCTGGCTTGATTAAGCATAGATCAATGCTAAGAATACCATTTTCTCAAAACATGCTAATCTATAATTAATTAGAATAACATTATTTTCACATTAGTCCACAACTACTAATATCACTTTTTATTATACACTAATCAAGGATGGAGCTATTGTTGGATATGGGGGGACAGTGCCCCCCCCCCCCCCCCAGTTTTTTTTTTTTTTTTTTTAATTTTAGTATATATATAATATTTTATTTTTAGCAATTTGTTTCAATAAAATTGCACTTTACCTCTTAACAATATTGTTGATATTTTTTAAAAGTTATAAAAAAAATATTAGCGCAGTAGCAAAAATTAAGCCCAAACAACACTCCAAAACAAACACAAGCAAAAATAAAAAAATAAATAAAAGCCGATTCTAACTAGAGATCTAACAATAGGAAAACACCCAACAGCAAGGCACACATATAATAAAAGGGAAAAAGAAGGGGATTTCTAAGCCACTAAAAAAATAATAATAAATAAAAATAAAACCTAACTTAAGGCAGAACGCAAAAGACCTCAGACTAAGGAGTTGGGCAGTGGCAGGTAGTAGAAGCAGAGGTAGACTAGCACACCACGCTTGATGCTACCGGCCACCATCAGTCCACCGCAGCACCACCCCACCCTTGTCATCCCAAGCCTGGTAATTTATATCCAATCTCTTTTATTTTTTTTGGATGAGAATATTGTATCCCTCCCTCTCATATCTGAATCTCTAATGCTTTTTTGATTAAATTGTGAAGAAAATTTAAAGAAAGGTAGAGATGTGAGACATAGTAGGGACAATAGTTTTGTCTAGAAGAGACTAAAGAGAAAGAGTGAAAAAGAGAACCAAAGAGGTAAACTTCTAAGGTGTGTTTGTTTGAAGGTGAAATAGGGTGGATGAGAAACTTTGGAGAGAAAATAGAAAAGAAAATTTTTTTGGAGCATGTTTGGTTAGGTAGGGAAGAAGGAAAATAAATGGTAGGGTCTGGATATTTTCTCTCTGAATCCATCAAAAAATTTTCTATCCAAAATGGAGAGAAAATTAAAGAGAGAAAATAAACTATTTAATGGATGAAAATGCCCATATGCACTTGCACATTGACAATTTGTCCCATTCCTTTTTTCTTTATTTTTTCTCTTCCTTTTTTTTCTTTTTCTTTTCCTTTCCTAGACGTTGCCTTTTTCCCTCTTATTTTATTTTATTTTATTTATTTATTTCTAGGGCTATGAGTGTGATAGTTGTTTTGTTTTTCTTCTTCCTTTTTCTTTATTTGTTTTTTTGCTTAACTAGACATGATTTTTTTTCGGGACATGATTTCTATTTTTTAATAAATGGGGTGATTTTTTTTCACTTTTTTATTTTAATTGACCATCTTTTTTTAACAAAGATATATGAGTAAATTTATACAAACTCAATTTTTTCATCCCTCCATTTTTTTATTCCCAACTAAATAAAAAAATAAAATAAAATATTTTCTATCTCCCTACTTTTTCATCCTTCCATAATTTTCTATCATTCTCCCTTTTTACTACTCTAACCAAGCATGACCCTAGAGTCTAAACTTATCTTTATCTGTCTAGCTAGCGGTCCTCTCTTTGTTTAATGAAAAAGCATAAACAAACACAACACGCAACAGTACAACTCCAGCAACACATCCACAGCTATTGCAGCCCGTGTGATGTGATGTTATAAGCTTTTTATGTAATTTTGTCCGTTAGTGATTTGGTGTCTTTTAAAAAAATTAAGAAGATTCTTTTTTTGGTAAATAATTAAAGAGGTTTCTTTGCAACTTTAAAATTTATTGATTAATTATTGAGCATCTTTGCGCATAGTGCTTATTTATTGTGATTAAAGATGGTAGATTATTGATTATATAATGATGTAATAATTTTAAATTATATTTTATTTGTAGATTATGAAAAAGTCAATTTTTATATTTAATTTTTTTTTTAAAAGTTTTAAATGATTTAGAAGTTAATACTAGTAATGCAACATTGTCAATCACTAATGTTGAGGAAAATCTTGATGTCCTAATTGAGGAATTTTGACGTCCTAATTGAGAAAAATCCTAATGAGCCAGTTGAGGAAAATCTCAACGTTTCAATTGAGGAAAATCTTGACATTCTTAGGTTGTGTTTGGTTCGTGTAAAAGCATTTCCGGAAAATATTCCATTTTTCGGAAATACTATTTTCCGGAAAGGAAAATGTTTTCATGTGTTTGGCTGCCACAAAATTCGTTTTACGGAAAATCAATTCCGATGTTTGGTTCATTCAAACATTTTTACAGAAAATGGTTTACATACCCAATTTTCCATACACTTCCTCAACTGTAAACATGCAGATAATGAATCAATTCCACACTCATTCACAAAAGAAACAAAACCCAGCAAAAAAATTCATCAAATCCGGTCAAATTGAGATCGCACGGCGGAGGAGAAGATGAGATCGCGCAGTGAAGGCGAGATCGAGCAAAGGCGAGATCAGTGCGATCATTCGACGAGCGGCGCAATCGACGATCGCGATCGACAAGCGCGCTTGTCGGACTATTGCATCGCTCGTCGATCGACGAGCGCGCTCGTCGGACGATCGCACCACTCGTTGATCGACAAGCGGCGCGATCGACGATCGGTGCTCTCCGATTTGGGTTCTGTCTCTCTCCGATCTGGGCTCTCTCTTCTCTCTCTCTCTCTCTCTCTCTCTCTCTCTTTTTCCAGAAATGATTTGAAGTGAAAATGAGGGTGTAAAATCATTTCCGGGTTAAAGGAGTAAATGTTGGTCAACATGAAATGATTTTCTGGAAAATTTCATTTTCCGTTGCTGCCAAACACTTGGGTTTGGGGGAAAATGATTTCCTGAAATCATTTTCCCCCAAAACAAACGCACCCTTAATGAGGAAAAATTTTGCCCCCTAATTCTAAGTCCTAACTCCATCCCTGATACTAATCATAATTAATCATCTTGACAATTTAAAAATAGATTTTTTTTTTTTTTTGAAATGATACTATAGTTACGACAAATTTAGCCATATAAATCTTATAAATTAATTTTTTAACTTTTAAAACACAACAAAATATAATTAAGAAAATTATTTATTATGTTATTAATGTGTTACTTATATCGTGTCACGTTAGTTTTTAAATCTTTTATAATAAATTTGACAGTAGCTTTTAACATTTTCTAAAATTTTGTATCCTCAAGACTAGTATTTTTTGGCTGAATATTATCCTTAGACATATTGTTAAGCAAAAGTCTTCCCTGAAAGTATTTTAGTGGTGCTAATTGCGCAATCAAACTCATGATAGTGGGACTTCTTCTTTCCGCCAGCCAGAACTGTAGTCGATCAAACCTACAACACCGTTTGAAAGTTTTGCATAGTGTGCAATATCGAGGGCTTGCAGGTGTGCGTGTATATATATATATATATATATATATATATATGTATTCTCTTCATTCTCCTCTCCAGTGCAGATTCAACTCATACTCCTTCAAAACCCTTCAAAGGTTTTGGAGTATAGCAATTAGCACCAAGCTAGTTTCCAAGCAACAATGAAGGCAGGCGCTGTTGAACTTGATGAGAGGAAGAGTTTTAAGCCAAGGGTTGGCTTGAATAGAGGGGTGTCCAGCCTAGATTTCTTCCTAAGCCTAGTTGCAATTCTGGGTACCCTAGGAAGTCAACTAATGAAACGCTTCCTTTATTTTGTTATACAGTTCATTTGGTTCAGGGCTGAGTATAAAGATCTTCAAATGTGTATGTATGTCGTATCTTCCTGACTTCCTGACCATTGAGTACTTTATGAGTTTATGTTTGTAACAATATGCTACTTACATTTTATGGTAAATAGCATTGGTCTTTTTTATTTTGGCACGAAAAAGGTATAACTTCTAGTCTATCTTGATCCGTTGTTACATTTTAAAATTTGATATGTCAAAATTGAGCGTTTTAAATTGAGAGACTAAAATCAAACACACCCCATATTTTGGAAACCCAAAATACGACTTAACTTATATTTAAATATATCATTGTGTGCATATGTTAACTGTGCTGAGTAATGCTTGTTAGGATCTTTAGATTGTTAGCAAATTCCATGAAAAAAGGATGTATTTTTATTCTTATTAATTGAACAGTGTATTGTAAATTTGTTTGGGAGCTTATTCTATATTGGGTGGAAGTTGGTTGAATTGGAAGTTGAAGAGTTTCGCCCCAAGTGAAATTCCAATGTCCAACGAATTTATCAAGCAAATTTCATTTTTGAAAGCAGTCACCCAGAGGATTAGCTTGGCTCTTAGAAGACCTTGGCTCGAGCAAAAACGTTAGAACCTAAGAGAAATCAGTTCAGATTTTCTCCACCATTCCCAACCTTTGCCCACCTATATAATCATTTCCCTCAAATTTTTTACACCGATAAACTCCCATGTGAAGTGTTAGAGAGCTAAAATAAACCGTAGATCAAAAGCTCATGTTCTTTCTACCTTCTATATAGCCAGATACCATGAGATGAAGTTTATACCATCACTTTCTACACTACGTTCAGAGTTGTAGGGGTTAATTGGTGATTGGGGAATTATTGGAGCAACCCAAATTCAATTTATGGTGGATTGAAGATGCAATTGGAGCACAATTGTGAATCTACAAGCTAAAAAATAGAAAAAAAGCTTGAGTATAAGTTTGCTGCATTACTAATTGGAGGGTTTTGTGAGTGATTTGTGTCGCAATTATCTACTTAGTGAATCGGTTTCAGTGGTCTAAGCCACAGGGAAGTTTTTTTGCCAATTTTGTAAGTTTTTCTCTTCGATAACACATCAATGTATTATTTTGTGTTTGGTTTGTTGTGGTTGCCTATTTACATGCTTTAATTTGCCTATCCATGCAATGTTTATCATCCATGCTTAATTCAATTGGCCAATCACTTGTATTTGGAATTAATTGGTAGGTTAGGCTAAAAATTTATTAACTAATTATTTAAAAGTTGGGGTTAAAATTAATACATAAGTTGGATTAGGTATTTCTCAAAGTTACGTTAATACTATTTTTACTACAAATTCTAAGTGACAACGTTGGCAGAGGGAGGTGGGGGACCGGGGGGCCAAGGCTCGTGGCTTTTTCAAAATTGCCCCTTATCCATTATGTTGTGATATTGTCTCTAGCAATCAATTTCATATTCAATTCTTTTTTTAAAGCTTTGAGAATAAAGAAAAAAAGGGAAAAATACAAAAGACGAACTGACTTTGGGTTGGAATCAAATTGACCCATTGTCCTTTAATTTGAAATAAAAAGACCTTGTCCTTTGAGAAAATTTTAAAATTCTGTTAATAAATCCAAATAAATTTTACTTTTAAATGTATATATTTTAAAATTAAATCAATTGCTTCTCACATGTATTTTTCATCCAATTATGTTAAATTTTCAATGCATGAGTTGACAGTACTTCTTAAAATGGTTAAGGCGTACAATACAAGAACGCACCAAAAATTTCAAGCACTTATTAGCTACAAGGTTTTTTATTTTTTATTTTGGTTTTAGAAGGAGCATAGTTCTGGTTTTTTTTTTTTTTTTTTTTTTTTGAGAAACAGACCATAGTTCTTTTTTTTTTTTTTTTTTTTTTTTGAGGAACAGAACATGGTTCTGGTTTAGTTTAGTAGTTTACTATTTCTATCTTTTTGAGATAAAAGATAGAAGCTTATATTGACTATTTATATTTTTATATGATCTTTGTAGGCTAACATAATTGTTAAGAGAGTGATTCTCCACAAGAGAGAGAGAGAGAGAGAGAGAGAGAGAGAGAGAATTAAGTCTATCTTTTGAAAATTACAACTTCAAATTTCTCTCTAAAATAATTACTCTATATTTTCTATTTTTAGATTATATATATAGAGAGAGAGGAAAGTAAAAAGAAAAAAAGTAAAAAGGAACTGCTTGTCGGCCACTGTCCCTGCTAATTGATGAATCTTTGAGTGGTCCAGCTCATACAAGCAACTACGTTGTTAGTCATTGGTCTTTTCGCTGTCCACGCATGCAATTTTTACCTAGTTGGGTCACGACTCACGATGATTTGGTTACTTTTGATAGGCATTCCATTCACGCGTTGCTCTTTACAAAAAGAATGGCGTCTTTTATACAGAGAGATGCAAAACTATAGTTTATCCAAAAACATAAATAAATAAAAATAAAAATAATGCAAGACTATAAAAATTAACTAATAAAGTCGTTACATTACTACAAATTTTATATATTACTTTTTGTGTACTATTTTATAATCAATCAATTATAATTTATCATTTTCTTAAAAAATTATGATGTCATTTTCAAAAATAATATTAAATATTAAAATAAAAAATAAAATAAAACACAACTGGTAAAGAGAAATGTTTTTCAGAATATAGTTTTCAATTTGATGAATTACAAATGTAGACCAGGATTGGACAAAAGGAGTGTAGCAAATGACTTGCCAAGAGATTATGACCCTCTAAAGTTATTTATCTTAACTATTTTTTTTTAATAATAAATGGTTCAGATTATACTATATCATTTTTCATTAACAATATCTTTAAAGAATTCTTCTAGCATTACAAATTTTGTCTCAACTTTAATGCAAGGCCAGCCCTGCCACCTAGGGCCCTACTAGAGAGAGGCCCCAGAGATGGGGCAAAAATTTATTTTATATATATATATATATATATATATTGGAGATATAAAAAAAAAAAATTATTAGTTTCACACTTTTCTTCCACTTTTAATATGCTCCAAAAAATTGAATAATGCTAGATTTAATACAAATTTTAATACATAAGTCTTACAAATAAATGTGTGATCAATCATAACAAATACTTCATATAATAAAATATTAGAAATACTATAAATTTTATTATATAATCTTTATAAACTGATGTGATTATGAATTTGATTGATAGATTTTAATAACCTAATAAATACATATTTAAATTATTTTTTGTAATTGATGATACAATTTTGTAGGTGTTCTATATTGTAAATTTTGGAGTATTGATCTCTAATATCATTTATTCAAATATTTGTTTATTATTTTCTTAAAGTGTCACTTTTTACATTTATTGCTACATTAATATGTAAGTTTTTTATTGAAAAGTTTGTTATACTTTTACCATTTTTTCAAAACTAAAAACCAAAAAATAATAGTAGTCATATTAAAAAATAAGAATAATTTAATTTTCTTTTTTAAAAATTATGATGTAAAACATTAATTAAAAATATTATTTTAAATGATAACCAAAAAAAAAAAAGAGGCCATTTGAAACTATCACCTACAGATCTGGTACAAAACTGTAACACAAAAGTTGTACCTACAAATTTTCTCATCTCTAAAATAATGATTTTCTCAAAAGAATTCATCTCTGACACCACTAAAAACTTAAACGCTGTAAAAGTAAAAGGCATTTCTAAAGCAAAAGGCATTTCTAAAGAACTGACACATGTAAACGTCCCCTATTTTGAGGAAAATACTTGTCTTTTACATCCACAGGTTCATAAACCTATTTTGTCCTTTTCTAAACTAAACAAAGTTTTGTGACACCCACTTAAAACCCATATTTTTTTTGCTTGCCACATGTTCTCAAACATTGGTCTTTCTCAAGGAGTTTTTGTTTACCGAGTACCTTTCTCACAACTCTCACGGAAATTTGTTCTTTATATTAATCAAAATAAAGGAAAAAACTATTTATGTCCTTTTATATCACACTAAAACCTTATCCTCCACAACTTTTTTTTTTTGGTGTTAGCCTTTTCACACTTTTAAACTCTCAATTTTGGCTATGGACCCAAATTTTAATTACTTAAAAGAATAAAAAAAGAAGTGTTGCTTCTTCATAATTTTTTAAGAACATTCAAGACTGGAAGAAAACAACTTTGTAGGTATATTGCTATATTATTAACACTTTCATATTAATTTATTATAAAAATCAAATTTACATATTTAAATTCTATATATTTAGATTAAATTATATGTTTAAATGAATTAAAATTTACATTCATATTAGATTTTGTATGACAATTACTTTAGTATATATATAAATGCTTATCTTTATTATTAGTATTGATTAATAATATTTAGATTAATTTTACTTTTAATTTTGTCTTTCTGAACTAAAATCTTAGCTTCAATATTGTTCATTATCATATTAATTTGTAAAATCTATGTAATAAAAGCTATAGTTTCTTTAGTTATTTCCATGTGAGATATCATTACTAGTAACTAGAATTGAACAAAAAATATGGTAAAATTTAGGTACACTATTTTTGGTGTATATGTTAGATTTCTCAATTAAATTTAATCGGATCACATTAAACGTAATTGCATGAAGTGTCAAGAAATGAGTTACAAAGAAGTTGCCAATATCAATTAAAAGTGTACGTCTTATTCAATCCAGCTTTTGGAATACTTTTATAATTTTTAATAACTCTTTTCACCTTTTATCGTTGCTTGACTAAGATTTATAAGCACGACCAGGGCATTGGAATCACCATTGATTGTCAAACTTTTCTTCTCTCCAACAATCAATTCCACAGTCCAAACTTCTAGTGTAGAGGAATAATTGCCTTCTAGTACATATTAACAACATTTGGTGGTCTGTCTATACTGAGGGAAACTCCTGAATCCACTTGAGGAACTATTTTCTTGAGGTAAATATAACATATCTATGCATTTATTCTCACTTCTTTTGTTTCTCCTAATGTCATTCTTCTTTCTTATTTTGTTTGACGAAAACAGTACGGTTCTGTCATATATTATCTCGATGTTTTTCCCATCTCGCACGCAAACCTATACGTTTGTTAATCAAGTTCAAACATAAAATCATAGGCAATATGTTTCTATCAAAATGGAAGTCTATATATGTTCTTTTAAAACCTAAAAACTATTTATTATTAATATTGTACTAAAGTTCATTGCAAATCTAACTTTTTACTATATTAACTTGTTAGGTTTTTAGATCCCTGTAAACTAGATTATTTAACATAATTAATTAACTAAGTGGATAATTAGGTTTATTATTCAGATCTACATCAAACAAACATAAATCATATATGTAAAGCAGTGGAAATATAAAAAACACAATAATATAATCACCTAGGAAAACCAAACTGGTAAAAAATCTGGAGAGGATTTAATCTAACTAGTTATTCTCAAGATAAAAAGCAAATCCACTATAGATAATTGAAGTTTACAATAAGACTTAGACCACTAACATCCTATTGCTATCACATGTAGAATTTACTGATACAACCATGTACAAGCTTTGAATCTATGGGCATTAGGCCTTTACAATACAAGCACCCACACTTATGATTTTGAGACTCTACTCAAAGGTTTAGCAACACAAACTCTCCTGTTTATGACTCTAAGACCACCCTTGAAGGTTTAGATCATCAGCTATTGTTGATCTTCATGCAGCAACTTCAGATCTACCAGTTCTAAAGATATGAGAGTGATATCCGATAGTGACTTTGATAGAAGAAGGTACAAAACCTTTTAGATCTTATAAGAGCACCTCCAAAGTCATAATAAAATGTGCCTAGGGTTTCCTTTATATATCAAAAGAAGTAGATCTGAAACCCTAATCCTTTCTCGATTGGTCGAACTAGGTAGTTTCTAAAATCTTCTTTCTGTAGCTTGTATATTCTTGAATCTTGACTTGTATCACATTGAGCATTGTCTAATAATACGTATAGACTCTAGGATCTATATTTGGACAAGTTTGTGTTCACAGTTTGCCAATTGTTCTAAACTTTTAGAACCTAACAATCTCCCTCTTTGGTAGTTCATGACAAAACTTATATAAAAAATGAAATGCTCAAATACAAGAACAACCCAATTGCAATAAATTGCCCAATTGCATTACAAATCCCAATCTAAGACTCCTAACCTAGAAGTTGCAAGAAGAGGTAGAAGATCTTGATCATAATCTACCTATCTTTCCTGAAACACTCAAAAGAACACATCAACGTATGTGTGGAAAGAAAGACATATAAACAAAATAAAGCACAATATAAAAACAAAAGTAAACTAACTCTCCCTTTAAGTTAGATACATCAAAAACTTTTCATATTCTCCTCCTTTCGAAAACATTTTCATCTTCAACTAAATAAAATAGTTAAAAACCTTTTAAAACAAATTTCCCACATTTCACTTATTTCTCCTCCTTTTTGTCATGTATTGACAAAGACAACCCAATCAGAAGGAAGATAGAAAACATATGCAATAGAAAATAAAAGAAAATAGAGAATTAAGGGAACATAAAACAATTCAACTCTATAGAAAATAGAGACAACTCCCCCTATGAAGAGCAACAACTCCCCCTATGAACAACAAAGGTTAAAAACTAGTTTCTCCCCCTATAAAAATAGGAAAAACAAAACAAGTTTTGGGGAAAATTTAGAAAGTGGGGAAAAGCAAAAACAAAAACCAAACTTAAAAAAAAAAAACTAAGTTGATAATTCACTTGAAGAAAAATATTATCTCTTTCAATAAAAGTAAACTTAACACTATGTGACCCATAAACAGATGCATGAGAAGAGAAAATATTTGCACATTTATTATGCATCGTATCTCTTAAGAAAAATATTTTTTGCATTTTACATATAAAAATAGCATATATTAAACTGTACAAAACTCAAAAATCAATCAATTTTTAGATCAAGTTGAGTACCCAATTTAGCAAAGTATATGCATGTTATGTGTGAAAAAAAAATGAGAGATATGACTGCAAAACGATAAGATGGATACAAAAAAAAAAAAAAAAAAAAATGCAATGCATGTGAATCTAAAACATAAATGATGTATGAAAAAAATTGGTCAAAAATAAAAAAACTGAAAATTTTCTAGTTTCCATTGATCAAGTATCGAGCGAACATCAATTGAAGTTGGCAGAAGCCAGACTTCAAAAACTAGAAAAATTTCAATTGATCAAATAAGAATCGAATACCAATCAAAAAATTTTAAAACTGACTTCGACTGATTGAAAAACAAGTTCGATCGATCGAGCCTTTAAAAATCAGAATTTTTGAAAAACTAGAAAAATTTCTACAAAACCTTTCTTTAAAAAGATTTTTCATGAATGATATGCATGTAAATGATTCCAAAAGTTTTTTTTTTTTTTAAAACACATTAAGTTTGCATCAAACAGCACAAAGTGCATAATCTTGGATGGCCACAGTAGTTTACAAACAATCTCATGTACAAAGCTTAGCAAAGATTTACTTGTAGTGTATGCAACTAGTAAGTGTATGAGATACATAAAAGATTATATGTAGATAGTAATCAATCAAAATTTCTACATTATTCATCACACAAGTTTGATAGTGACTATCACCTAAAGAGTTACATCATATAACTCACACATTTCTAAGAAAACAAGCTTGCAATCATGTATTTTATTTATTTATTTTTTCCTTATACATTTTATGCAAATTTTTCTTTTTCCTTTAGGGCAACACCTTACTTTTCTTGTTGTGCATGTGCTACACTTTCTCGAGTATTAAATCTTATGATATGCACTAAAGTGTTCATGATTAGCTAATAAACAGTGGTGAGATGGTTATTTATGCCTTTCTTTTAGGATTTTTTAGTCCTTACAATCAAAAGAATGTGACTTCAAAATCAAGAGCATTTGAACAACCACTATAAACACTCACACAAATAGGCACTACATAGCACAAACTAGCAAAGTGCATAAAAATAAGCTCATCCAAGCTAAACAAGGTACATAGTCATGAAATACAAATTTCATAGGCCAACCTCAACTACACATTTATGATGTGTAAAACAAAAAAATCTTTTTGGGTTTTTCAAAATTTTAATGACCAAAAAAAAAAAAAAGTACACATTATGCTAAATAAATAAACTGCAAAAGCAATGCATGACAGTGTTAAACTAAGCTATAGAGGGTACACAAACAAAAAATATTAATTTCTTAATTGATCCACGAGTACATATACAAACTAGTGCATACTCATATAAAATCATATTTACCTCAAAATAATCATGCACTTAGTTGAGCAATACATACTATTCAAGTTTTTCCATAATGTCAAGCGTGTTCTAAATCAAGAGAGAAATATCATAATTCATGTAATCCTCAAGAAAAATAAAACTAGATACAAAATAAAATATTTTTGTCTTGTTGAAATTTTTCAATGTTTTTGGATTTTTTTTTTTAATAAAAAACAACCTAAAAAAAAAAAACCAAAAACAAAAACAAAACATGTCCACAAAAAATTGAAAGAATTAAATTAGGGACAAGTAAACAACACTCACCTTAGCAAGTCTTCTCTCACCCATATAGCACGAGTCTTTGGCTTTGTAGGTGAAAATCCATGAGAAGTAGAGTGTATTTGAGGGATTACACCAATCTTCTGAGAAAGACTAAAATCCTACAAATTCCTTTCACAAGTCTCAAAAAGGTCAATTGAAACAATAATTTCCTTTTTATTCAAATCATCACAATCAAAAACATTTTGACACTTAAAATTATACATGATAATAGGGATCAAGGATCAACTCTAGGTCAAGAAACCTAAAAACAAGAGCTAACCAACTCGGATACCACTTGTTAGATTTTTAGATCCCTGTAAACTAGATTGTTTAAACTAATTAATTAACCAAGTGGATACTTAGGTTTATCACTCAGATCTAGGTCAAACAAACATAAATCATATATGTAAAGCAGTGGAAATATAAAAAACGCAATGATATGATCACCTAGGAAAACCAAACTGGTAAAAAACCTGTGGAGGATTTAACCTAACTATTCTCAAGGTAAAAAGCAAATCCATTATAGAGAATCGAAGTTTACAATAAGACTTAGACCACTAATATCCTATTACTACCACATGTAGAACTTATTAACACAACCATATGCAAGCTCCAAATCCACAGACTTTTTCTCTATTAGGCCTTTGCAATACAAGCACCCACACTTGTGACTTTGAGATTCCACTCAAAGGTTTAGCAACACAAACTCTCCTGTTTGTGACTCTAAGACCACCCTTGAAGGTTTAGCTTATCAGCTATTGTTAATCTTCATGCAATAACTTCAGATCTACCGGTTCTAAAGATATGAGAGTGATATCTAGTAGTGACTTTGATAGAGGAAGGCACAGAACCTTTTAGATCTCACAAAAGCACCTCCAAAGTCATAATAAAACATGCCTAGGGTTTCCTTTATATATCAGAAGAAGTAGATTTGAAACCCTAATTCTTTTTGGGCTTGAACCATTGTTGGGCCGAACTTAAAATTTTGCAAACCCATATTTCGATTAGACGAGCCTGTTTCTTGATCAGTTGAACCAGGCAATTTTTGAATTCTACTTTCTGCAGCTTGTATATTCCTGAATCTTGGCTTGTATCACCTTGAGTATTGTCTAATAATACCTATAGACTCTAGGATTTATATCTAGACAAGTTTGTGTTCACGATTTGATAGTTGTTCTAAAATTTTAGAACCTAACAAAAATTTGTAAAGTTTTAATATGCATTTAGTTATGCTTATTTGTAATTATATATCATGCATATGCATGGGGTTACAAGATATATATATATATATATATATATATATATATATATATATCTATATATATATATATAAGATGGGTTCAAGTTACACGTGGTATAAGTCTAAAGAGTTACAACTTTTTTAAACTGAAAGCTCGAATTTGTGTAAATACACAAGAAATTTTTTAAACCCCCAAATAAAAATTACGGCTAGATTGCTTTAACTTTAAACTTGGACTAAATACGGAATAAGAGTATATGAGCGCAAACAACTGACAACACTACCCTAAGCCATATTCATCCATTATCAACAATAAAAAAAAAAAAACTTAAAGGGTAGGGAATAGAGATGTAAACACAGGATAATACCGATACGTGTTATCAAAAACTCTACGAAAAACCTCTTAATTGAAAACCAAAGAACTAGGCGAAAAACCTCTCCAAGACCCTCCAAGTCAAAATCGATCCACTAGAGAATAAAGTTGGAGTACATGAATAACAAAAGCCCCTCCAAACCTAGTTTACCCAATGTACTTGAGCTCTCCAAGCTCCTGCTACCAACTGGCTTCTAAGAACCTTGTCTTCTCTAACTTTCCAGATCTCGCAATTCAGCCCAATTGCATTTGCCAATGAATGGCTCCTTCCAATGTTTCCCAATAGCACCAAAATCTTACTTTACACTTAGATTGGGTGTAGTAAGTGTTTGGGCCATCAACCTCTTAAGGATATAGAGATGGAGATGTAGTAGTTGAGGAAAACTACAAGGAAATATGTAGATGATTATGGGTGTAAATAATCTCTAACTCTCAAGTGTATTTTCTAGGGTTTTCTCTTTGAAAAACACTCCTTAAAATTTGTGGGTAATGAGGGTATATATAGTGTGGGTTAAGACTTAGTAAGGCAAAAAAATGACATTTTGCCAAACAAAATGTTTTGCGAATATTTTGCGGGTAGACCTTTCTCACGAGACACTCACAAAAATCTCCAGGTTGGTATGACTGTTCACCTTCTAGTCATGTGCTCTACACGTGGCTTTTTTACGGGTAAGCTTCTCGCGAGACACTCGTGAAATCCACTTGTTCATCTTTTTAAGCTTGAGTCTTCACACTCCCTCACATTCATCCCTTACAATTAAAAACCCACATACATACAAGGAAATATGATTGAAGAAATTACAACCAAATTTGGCATGGAATTAAAACCAATATAAAATAGTTGTAAGTTATAACTTTACAATCTCCCCCTTTGGCTAATTCGTGACAAAACCCCTAAATAGCTCTAGACTTAAACGTCTTAAACGTGAGTTTGGGAACATAGGCAAAACTCACTCACACCTAATTTTAGAAGCTGTGAAGCACCTGCACCATATACATTTATACCCTGAAACACTTGCACATACAACAAACTTTCATTAAGCTCACGACAAGTAGAACATAGGGTACGTATAGGAATAAGTAAAATGCGATCAAGATACCAAAAGAAATGTAAGCTATGAAGAATAACTTGATCAAACATGAACAGTTATTAAGAAATGACTACAATGAACATTTATCCAGTAAATGATCATCCGGACACACAATGCAATTAAGAGCAATGCTAAATCAATTGCATGTCAAACAAGCATGATGTATTAAGGAAACTAAAGCTAAGAGCAATAGAAAACAATAAGCATCAAAAAGGCTATAGGAACCAAGATACAAAATAATACTAAAGAAAATTAAGTTTTAAACTTTTTAAACTAAAGTACTTAAAAGCTTTAAACGAAAGCAATGTAAAAAAATCCAAAAGTTATAAAAACTTTAAAGTAAACTAGACCAGCCAAAATAATGGTTAGACTATCCAGAAGTGTGTGTGACCGTAGGTAAAAAATATATATTGAGATGCTCTCCCCCTTTTTAGCACAAATAGCTAAAGGCTCTTTTCTAGCTTCATTGAATCTGATCTAACTGTGTCTCAATGGTTGTTAGACGAATCTAAACCTGGTTATTGGTGGAGTATATAACATATGCAAGACAAGAAATACACTCATGCACCCTCAACCAAGGTAGTCAACTTATCGGAATAAGAACTAGATAGTCCTGGCTAAGTGTTAGCGGACTGGGGCTTAAGAGTATGAGGAAATGCAATCTCGAGATGCTCGAGAATAGTGGGAGCAGCTGAGGGATGTTCGGAAGGAGTGGCATGTGGGAAAGAGTTGCTCTTTGGTGTTTTGGAGGGATTTTGCTTTCCCTGTTTAGTAGAAGAGTGCTCATTTGAAGAGACATCAAAGATATTGGTCGATGACGGAGTAAGATAGTTCCATCTTTTGGTGGACGAACACCCTTAAGAACCATGATTTTTATGACAAGACTATAGAAAGGAAGACACATTCATGTCATTGAACGTCCTACTATTTTCCACATAGTTTGAAAAATGTGAGCACGGATTTCAATTTGAGTTCCTTTGATGAGATCATGCAAAAACTGTGCTCTTCGAAGATTGATGAATCCAGTGTTGGTCAGTGGATATAGATTGGGAAACATGATCAATGTGAGAGTTTTCAATTCCGGTCCAAACTTTGCAATACCATTGGATGTGCCTTTGGCAGAGACCTCACGATCAGCTCCTAGAATGTCAAGAATCTCTGTCATTGGAGCAAGTCTATCATCATATGGTGAAATGTCCATATGTGCTAGATGATTGATGTGAAGAATCTTTGCAAGATAGTCCACAGTAATGATAAAATCCTTTCCTCAAACCCAACACTTCAGTTCAGCTTCGTGAACCAAGCATTCGAGTAAAACTCTTGATTAATTCATCAACGGGATCCTCAAAGTTTCAAAACAGTTTTGCCCAATCTTTATTTGCAAATATCTTAGGAATTAAAGTGTATCCCAGGGTGTCAAAATGAACAATCCTTTCCACTACAATAGGAGCACTCTTAAAGTTCTTGTTGAATGATTGAAAGTCCAAGAAAGTCTTGAATCTCTTGTTGTCAAAGTCATCAGAGGAATGTTGGGTCCTCTTTGATACAGGGGATGATGTGAGATCAATCACTTGTTCTTTTCCATGAGAAGAACGACGATACATTTGAAAAGAGGAATAGCCACACAACAAACAACAACAAATACAAACAAGGAAACAAACTTGATTAGATGCAAATTAGTTCATAAACCGAACAAAAAGTTCTAAAAAGAACATAGAGACATAAAACCTAAATGCACAAGATCATGTTTTAAGTGCTAAACATGTAACAATACTTATCTAGCATGAGTGAAGTGCAAAACATGTCAAGTGATCAAGTGTGTGCATCAAGTGTGCATGTGAGATGCATGATCAAGTACTCTTGGGGCAAAGTGTATAAAACACACAACCAAGGTTCAAAACATGTTAAGAATGTAAGAACACGGTAATCCCCAAAATTTGGTACTCATCGGAGTCCAAAACAACAACAAAATGCCATTTGGGCATTTCATCAAACACTTAGAGCGCATACAAACCGCTGACATGTAAAACAATACATGAACTTTGTGAAATCTTGCTTAAATACATGTTAAAATGCCATTTGGGGCTAACACAAACACAATCAAACAAAGCAGGATGCAACCCAATCAAGAAAAATGTGTTTTGGCTGAGTTTTTGAGCGAAAAATGTGTTTTGGGTTAAGAGAGGCTCGAAGGAGGCAAAATGAATATGTTTGAAAAAAAATTGTCACTATTTGCCTTTAAAAATTGCAGAATTGCACTTTTCACAGGTAAGCTTCTCGCGAAGTTACTTGTGAAAATGCCACTGAAGCACATAACAGATTTCGTAGGTAGATTTTACTCATGAGACAGTCGCAAAACTCTCTGTCTAAAATTCAGTGTATTTTGAAATTTGCCATCCTTATTTTTGCGGGTAGGGCTTACTTGGGACTTACTCGCAAAGATGCCTTTGTAAGAGTTTTTTGAGAAAAATGAAATAAACATTTTGGACAAAACTCTAAACACACAAAATACATAAAAACACTTTAAAAAATGTAGGGCCCAATAATTTGTGGGCCAGGTCCATTTATTCGTGGGGGTCCAAAGGCCCAAGCCGAGGAGGGTTATGGCCCAAGCTCGATAATATAAGTACAAAATAGCCTTGTGATACAGCCGAGGACGATCCAGTTCTCGGCATGTCAGAGGTCTCACAAGAAGGAGGGACAAAAACGACATAGAGACAGCTTGGGGAAAAAATCTAAAATATCTGCGTCAATAGAAAAGGGTACGCTGGGAAGTATAACGACCAGGAAAAGCTGCCCTTACTGCCATTCAATACTCTGCACCTGACAGAGCCATACTCTCAGGCTTTTACAACCACCTCCAACCACTCTAGGTATGGGCTGATGGGACAAGTATCCGTCTTGGAATGTCGATCCTACACGTGGACGAAGGATAAAAAAACACAGGCTAGTATAAAAGAAAAAGAAAGCAATTCAAAGAAGAGGCTGAGAAAAATGGCCAAAAACCAGAGCCTCCCATCCCGCCTCCAGGAGAAAGACTCCTAGGGCGAAGACGACTTAACCATGTATGGATATCACGAAAAACCCACTGCCTGGTGACCAAGGCCTAGCCTTTCAAACCCATGCTCTACAAATGATATTGTTTGGGCCTTTTTACGTGCGAACCCAACACTGTTACGGTTCGTTGCAAATTGCGTCCTTACAAAAAACATATAAAATACTCAAAAATCTTTTTAGGTTTAATCAACATGCAATTGAGTATATACATCACATTTGAACATGTGCAATCACACAAATGAAATAAGCATTTGTTGAGCATTAAACTTGTGTGAACTGTATCCATAGTTTAGTATGAAGCTTCAGTGATCAATTCAATCAAGTTATACATAACTAGTACGAACTCAAGTGACCTATCTCATTTGTAGAAATGAACATATATGACCCCTCACTAATGTGTTTACATAGGATTGAAAGCTTTTCATTTGGCTTTCATTTTTCACACTATTGATCAAATACAACTCAAATTTTTGAGAAGTGATGCCAAAAACTTTTGATGAATTTTTGATAAAAAAGTCTTTGGCTTTGGCGCCATACATTTCATTGCATATTTGCTCCACCTTTTCCTAGTCAAATTAGTTATTGAGCAAGGCTTTTTCAACTTTTTCTCCTTTTTGGAGATTGACATTTGAAGAGTTCTTTTGAAAAAAATGTGAAGAGATATATAGGCACAAATCTATTTATGTATCAAGATCAAGCAAGACTATTGACAATAATTTATGACAAGCTTGAAGATCTATTTACAACAATCAAATATAGATTTCTAGATGTCGCTCACACTAAGAAAATGTGTATACATAATAAGCTAAGCTTGTAAATGCACTATGTCATTAGTACGAAGGTACTGGGCCAAACTCACATATACACAATACAAGCAATCAAACTTTAAGAGATTTTTCACTTTTTATGGGTTTTTGAAGTTTTCAATACACTAGAAAACATAACAAACAAAGTAAGATCAACAAAAACAACAAAAAAAAACTTGTAAAAGAAACATACATGTGAGACCTATATAGCAAGGATGCACCAATAAACAAAAGTCGGTCACACAAGAGATATGAGTCAAGGGATGATACCGATACCAATGGTCTTACGAAGAGAATCAAACCGTGGACCATCAAGGGGTTTAGTAAAAATGCCTGCCTATTGATTGCTGGTGTTGATAAACTCTAGCTAAACAATTTTCTCCTCCACCAAGTCACGAATGAAGTGATATCGAATCTCGATATGTTTTGACTTTGAATGTTGAACAGGGTTCTTGGATAGATTAATGGCACTATTGTTGTCACAAAAACATGCACATTGCGTCTTGAGAGATTTCATAATGATGTAGGAGCCTTTTCATCCATAATAGTTGAGCACAACAACTCCTTGCTGCAATGTACTTAGCTTCAGCTGTTGATAGAGAAACTGAATTTTGATTTTTGCTCATCCATGACACCAAATTATTTCCAAGGTAGAAACAACCTCCTGAGGTGCTTTTTCTATCATTAACACATCCGGCCCAATCAGCATTCGAGTATTTGACTAGGCAGTCATTCGAATCTCTTGAGTATTGTTGGAGCATTTTAATATTAATTAATTAAAATGAATAAATATTACAATATAAATGTAAAGATGTGGGAGTGAATATGGAAGATGAGGAGGTAATGAAAATATTTAATCCCACATTGAAAAGGAGAGATACTATTTTATTTTTTTTTTAATTGTAGTGATTAATGGGCTAATATGAATTGAATCAGATATTGGGTTAGATACATGCTCAAGGAGGAGGTGATTAATATCCAACAATTAATCTTGTAATGACCCACTACATCAAAATAATGGATTTAATTAATTAGATTAATTTGGGTAGTAATTTCGTGAGGCCTATTGAGCCTATAAATAGACTCACCCAGACTCAATCCAAACTATTGCAATATACAAAAAAAAAAAAAAAAAAAAAAAAAAAAAAAGAGAGGTTTTTGGCAAGGAATGGTGTTCTTTCTGGTGGAACTTTGGGCTTGAACACTTTGTGTAGAAGTTGTTCTAGTCATACGACACTTGTTGGGCTGTTATATCCTGGAGGAGACAAGTCAGAGAAGGTCCGTACCAGTTATAAAGTTTAGCCAACCAAGGGCTTGAATCTCCTTAAAAAGAGCGAGTACCGCATTTTAGTCCAAATAGTGTTGTGTAATTTTTCTCTTTAAATTAATAATATTCAGAAGTATTATTCAGTTTCTCATTGTGTTATTTCCATTATTATTGTGTTTGTACCAACAAGTACCAAATCCCATAGTCAGATGTTCCATTGACATTGCGGATGATTATTTTGACTGCTGTCAAATGGGACTCTTTGGGTGCTGCCTAAAAATGTGCGCACACGCTGATACTAAAAACTATGATCAGCCTACTCTCAGTGAGGTAAAGGAGACTGCTAATCATGCTCCTATAGAGTGTTGGATCTACTTCCAAATTGGCTAGATCGGAGCTCAGTTTCACCGAGGAACTCATTGGAGTATATGCATGTTTCTTGGAGTCTAAACCGAATCTCTTTACGAGATTTTTTACATACTTCTCTTGAGATATGAATATCCCATCTTTCTATTGTTTCACATGAAGGCCTAAGAAGTAGTTTAGCTCCCCCACCATGCTCATCTCAAATTGCTTCTTCATTTCTTCCAAAAATTCTTGAGCAAGGTGATCAATTGTTGACCCGAATACAATATCATCCACATACACTTGAGCAACAAGGAGAGATTTCTCATCTCGTTTGACAAAAAGTGTTCGATCGGCTTAACGTCTCTTGCAACCATGATCTAAAAAATATGAGGTGAGACAGTCATACCATGCTTTTGGTGCTTGCTTCAAACCACATAACGCTTTCTTCAATCTTAGTACATGGTTTGAAAAATGTGGATCTTGGAACCTCTTCGGTTGCTCAACAAACACTTCTTTGTGTAAGAGTCCATTCAAAAAGGCACTCTTCACATCCATTTGGTATAGCTTGAAATTCATAATACACGTTATGGAGAGAAGAATTCGGATTGACTCAAGTCTTGCTACCAAAGCAAATGACTCATCAAAGTCTATGCCTTCAACTTGAGTATATCCTTGAGCCACCAATCTAGACTTATTTCGAACAACTTCACCATCTTCATCGGTCTTGTTTTTAAAGATCCACTTGGTGCCGATTACACATGTGTCCTTCGGCCTCAGTACCAACTCCCATACATCATTTCTAACAAATTGATGTAACTCTTGGTGCATGGATTCTACCCAATTTTTATTTTCAAAGCTTCTTCCACTTTCTTAGGTTCAAATTGAGCAAGGTAGCAATGGTACGTCACATGATTCACACTATAGCTTGGTCCTCTTCTCAAACGGAGCCCTTTATCCAAATTACCAATTATGCTGCTTTTGGGATGATTGAGAGTTACTCTTGACGAAGATTTCTTGAAAGTGGAGGATTCCTCATCACGAGAAATTGGAAGTTGAACTTTCGGAGGGGTGAGTGGACTTAAAGACCCTTGAGTTGATCTAGTCTCCATTCTTGATGCAGTAGGAGTAGACTCCTTCTCTAGTGATTGTCTCTCACCCTCATCACTTTGAGACATGTTGCCATCACCCTCATTCTTCTTAAGGCTTGGAATATTTGCCATCGTCACCAACATCCTTTTCTGGAATGGTGTCATCTATGACCACATTTATTGATTCCATCACTGTCTTTGTGCGCTTGTTATACACTCTATATGCCTAGATATTTACGGAGTATATTAGGAAGATTCCTTCATCACTCTTGGCATAAAATTTCCCAAGATTCTCCCTATCATTGAGAATGTAGCATTTACTTCCAAATACTTGGAAGTATTTCACATTAGGCTTCTTTTCCTTCCAAATCTCATATGACATTTTCTTTGTTCTTGCTTGGAAGAAAATCCTATTCCCTATGTAACACGATGTGTACACCACTTCAGCCCAAAATTTATGTG
Organism: Quercus lobata; assembly: GCF_001633185.2. NCBI lineage: Eukaryota > Viridiplantae > Streptophyta > Magnoliopsida > Fagales > Fagaceae > Quercus > Quercus lobata. The sequence continues at coordinate 84,297,378 of NC_044905.1, forward strand.
GAATGTCTTTGTTAAGAAGCATCACTCTCGCCATCTCTTGGATCACCTAATTCTTCCTTTCAACAACCCCATTCTGTTGTGGAGTCTTTGGGGCTGAGAATTCCTTTTTGATATCATGCTCATTGCAAAATGCTCAAATTTGGCATTCTCAAAATCCTTCCCATGATCACTCTTTATTTTGACTATGGGAACTCCCTCTTCATTTTGGAGCTTTTTGCATAGTCTTTCTATCTTGTCGCATGCCTCTGACTTTTCTCTTAGGAATTCCACCCAAAAGTACCTTGAGAAATCATCAACCACAACCATGATGTATCTTTTCCCACCCATGCTTTCCTTTCTTGTTGGACCCATGAGATCCATATGAAGTAACTCCAATGGATGAGATGTAGCAACAACATTTACTTTGGGATAGGATGCTTTGGTTTGCTTTCCCAATTGACATGGACCGCAAACATTTTTCTCGATCTTTCCAAATTTTGTCAATCCAATCACAGCTTCAAGTTTTGAAACTTTTGCCACTTTCTTGTAATTTGCATGTCCAAAATGTTGCTGCCATAACTCCAATAGATTTACTCGTGCAATCTGGCATGATACATTTAGCTTGGAAACTATGCCATAGAAATTGTCAGAGGTTCTAAGTCCCTTCAAGATTCACACACCTTCTTCACTAAGAATTAGACACCCTTTCTTTGAAAATTGAACTAAAAAGTCTTCATCACATATTTGGGTGATACTTAGCAAGTTTTCTTTCAACACTTTGATGTAAAGAACATCGGTCAACAAGGAGAGTCCCGAAATATCAATAGTCCCTTTTCCGAGGAATTGTGAGTGGCTACCATCTCCAAGCATCACATAACCATCCTCCTTCCCCTTAAGACTTTTAAAGAGTGATTTATCTCTAGTCATGTGCCTTGAACATCCACTGTCAAGATACCATAAACATGAATTTAACACTTTCAATGCGGTATAAACAAAAAGACAAGCATTAGACAAACATTCTTAACCATCAAAGTAAGACTTGTCTTGCTTTGCATTATTCATGGATGAGTAAAGCTTTCTTTTCAAACCATCAATTTTATCACACAAATGTCTTATCCTTCTCTTGTATTTTGCAATTAAGGAATTAGACTCACACAAGCTATTATGAAGCTTATGGTTCCTATGCTCTAAACATTTCAGCATGTGTACAAAAATTCTAGCATGTTTCTTAGACTTTAATAACTCTAGAAGCTCATTGCTAGGACAATCTCCAAAGATGCTCATAGATTAATTATCACAAACACATGAATTACATTTCATGTTGACCTTTGCCATAGCTACATCCATAGCAAGACAAGGGGTCTAGGATCACACTAGGATAATGAAATCTGATAAGTGTACTCACTTTGATACTAATTGAAAGCTTGGATTTGTGTAAATACACAAGAGCTTGTTTAGACCCCCAAATAAAAATTACAGCTAGATTGCTTTTACTTTAACTTAGACTAAGTGTGTAATGAGAGTATACGAGTACAAACAACCGATAACACTATGCTAAGCCATATTCATCCATTATCAACAATAAAAGAAAAGCTTAAAGGGTAGGGAAGAGAGATGTAAACACAAGATAACACCGAGATGTGTTATCGAAGAGGAAATCGAAGAACTTGGTGAAAAACCTCTCTGCAACCCTTTAAGTCGAAATCAATCCATTAGAGAATAAAGTTGGAGTACATGAATAACAAAAGACCCTCCAAGCCTAGTCTACCTAATGTACTTGAGCCCTCCAAGTTCCTGTTACTAACTGGCTTCTCGGAACCTTGTCTTCTCTAGCTTTTCGGATCCTGCAATTCAGCCCGATTCCATCCGCCAATGAATGGCTCCTTCCAATGCTTCCCAACAACACCAAAATCTCACTTTACACTCAGATTAGGTGTGGTAAGTGTTTGGACTATCAACCTCTCAAGGATATAGAGATGGAGGGATAGGAGTTGAGGAAAACCACAAGGAAATGTGTAGATGATTGTGGGTATAAACAATCTCTAACTCTCAAGTGTATTTTCTAAGGTTTTCTCTCTGAAAAGCACTCCTTACAATTTGTGGGTATTGAAGGTATATATATTGTGGATCAAGACTTGATAAAGCAAAAAAATGACATTTTGCCAAATAGAATGTTTCACGAGTATTTCGCGGGTAGGCCTTTTCTGTGAGACACTTGCGAAAATCTCCAGGCTAGCATGACTCTTCATCTTCTAGTCATGTGCTCTATTCTACATGTGGCTCATTCGCGGGTAAGCTTCTCGTGAGACACTCGCGAAATCCACTTGTTCATCATTTTAAGCTTGAGTCTTCACACTCTCTCACACTCATCCCTTACAATTAAAAACCCACATACATACAGGGAAACATGATTGAAGAAATTACAATAAAATTTGGCATGGAATTAAAGTCAACATAAAATAGTTGTAAATTACAACTTTACATAAACCATTAAATTTAAGTAGATCCAATGGTCAAAAAAAGCCACTCATTAATGCTAATATTCTGATTAGGATCTCATTTATTATCCCTTATTTATAACATTCCATACTTATCTCTAAACCCAAAAATAGGTATGCGTTTCTCACTCCTCTCTCTTTCTCCTTCATCACTCTTCCACCTCCACTGCCATAGGGAAATAATTCAAGAAAAATTGTAATTTGACTTTAGCTTTTGCTATGAATGCCATGAGTATATATAATTGTATAGTTATCAGTCCATTATTAGAAAGCCCATGGACTATAAGTTGGGCAATGAACCCTAGCAAGCCCAATTTATGGTGCTCGACAATGTGGGCTGAGGACTTTTTAGTTCTCGGGGCCCAACATAGCTTGGGGTCCCTATTGGTGTGTTTTGGTAGTGTCTTGGGGAACATCGTCGCCGAGCAGCATCTGGCGTCTATTGCAAGTCCCAAGGGCTAAGATCCTTATTTCCAAGATGGGGCCCACATTTGACAGGAATAATCCCAAAGGGCCCACCTGCACGAAAAATGCTAAAAGTGATCATTGTTGACCCACTAATGGAAGGATATAAATAAGAAAATGGGAGGAGAGAAAAGATTGGACACTAGAGGGTAAAGAACCAGAGAGTGTGAGAAAGTCAGAAGAAACTTAAGAGCAAGGTCGTTCGGACAGTTTAGTCGGTGGTATTTCTAGCTTTAATTCTCGTCCTAAGGAACTTCCCATAATAGGATATCCATAAGCCCACCATAATAAGTAAATTGTGAGCCCAACAAAACATCTAGCCCACTAACCGAGAGTTGGGTGCGCACAATTGGCACCGTCTGTGGGAATCTCCTACTTAACTATAGTTCCAGGCGAATTTAGCTATCGTCAAGTATTGTTGACTAGCATTTAGTGAGTTCTACAAATAGTCGGTCTGGAGGTTTGTCTAGGAGCTCAAGTTGGTGAGAAAAAAGGAAAAAAAGAGATCAATACCGCTGGTATGAAGAGTATGGGGAATGACCTAACTCGAGAGAAGGGTCCTCATAATTGTATTTATTAGCATCCTATATTCCTGAGTAAGAGCATTATGATAAAAGGGATCTAGAATTAGAGCATTTGTGTAAACAAGTTAGAGACTTGGAGTTGGAAGTACTAGGTAGGCGTTGAAGAAGGAATTGTGGTGAATCCCCTAAAGGATCTGGCAATACCGGGGAAAGTTGTGTGGAGTTATCTCACCAGAGTGGTTCTCGCCGATCAAGATAGAGATGATGGGAGTTTGCTGAGCAGTTATCGGTTTCTCCCAAGCAATACAGGCATTGTAATGTAGTGATGGATGCGATGAGTCGAGCTTTACACAGAGTGGCCCGGTAACCATTTTCTGATGAGATTGAGTGTGCGCAGATGCCAAGATGATTTAACAGATTGTTGTTCATTTCGTATGATGGTAAGTCCTACCTCATTGAACATGTAAGCCATTACATCCAGATGATGTCATTGTACAGCTAGAATGATGCGCTTATGTGCAAAATATTTCCTTCCAGTCTCTAGCCTACGGCTCTAAGGTGGTTTAATGGGTTAAGGAAGGGATGAATTCATAGTTTTAGAGAGTTAATTCAGGAATTCGGGGCTCGGTTTATGATGTGTAGTCAAGTTCCGTAACTAATTGATGCGCTGTTGTATATGAAAATGGGGGCTGGGGAAACTTTTCGGTGCTATGCCAATTGATATTGGGAACTGTATAATGAAATTGGAGGAGGCAATGAGAAGGTGGTTGCCAGCACCTTTAGATTGGGGCTTTCACAAGACTTGAAATTGCAAGACTTTTCGAACATAAGGCCCCTCGAGAGTATGCACCAGTTAATGAAGTGGATAGAAGAATCTAAAAGGTTGGAAGATGATCAGCAGGAAAGGAAAAGTAAGGCGCTCGCCACTTCACAATATGCAAAGGATTTGTAGACAAGGGGCTTTCAGCCGAGACCGAGGAGGGAGCTAAGAATCCAAGAGCCTAATGTTCGGCCTGGGGAGATCAATGTGGCTTTTAATGAGCCCGTTCATAAGATTCTAGAACAGATAAAAAACGAACCATATTTCCGATGGCCGAGTAAGATGGGAGGTGATTTGGCAAGAAGGAATTAGAGCTTATATTGCACATACCATTGAGAAAAGGGGTACACTACCAAACAATGTAGAGTATTTAAGGATCATTTGGAGCAATTGGTAAAATCTGGACATTTAAAGGAGTTTGTGGTGGTGCCCAAAGGCAGTGTTGTGGGGTAGACATCAAGAACTCGGGGGAGTATGCTCCTACAGCCGTTAGGGGTGATTGAAGTCATCTATGCAGCTTTGATTAGCACAAACCTAAGCCAGCGTAAGGGGTTTTAAGTGTGGTCTCGGTAGAGAATTTTAAAGGTGACGCTCAGCCTGGGAAGAAGTCGAGGCTAAATCGAGGGTCGATTAAGTTTGGGGATGAAGACTTGGAAGGGACGCCTTAGTAGTTACAGCCAGAATCGATGGTTTTGTAGTAAAAAGAGTGTTAGTAGATCAAGGAGGTAGGACTGAAGTGACGTACTCTGTCCTATACAAGGGGTTGGGGTTGAAGACGGAGAACTTGTCTAAATATAACATTCCCCTGGTAGGATTTGATGGTAGAATGGTGGTCCCAGAGGGAAAAATCTCCCTCCTCGTTAATACAAAAGGGAAAGAGGTGATGGTAAAATTTATTGTGGTGAACTCCTTCTCCCCCTACATTGCAATTCTCGATCAGCCATGGATCCATGCTATTGGTATTGTACCATCAACCTTGCATGTAAAGGTGAAGTTCTACACTAAGCATTAGATTGCCATTGTAAGAGGAGATCAGCAGGTAGCAAGACAATGTTTGGTAGCGGCTATCAATCGGGAGATTAAAAAGAAAGAATCTTCCGAGTAGGAACAGTCATAGCAATTACAGGAGCTCGTGGAGGGCAGAAGTGCTAACAGGGCCGAGGATTTGATTAAGGTAAGCATACTTCTATAAGAGAATAGGAGTTTCCAAATAGGTGCAAGTATGAGGCAAGATGAGCAGGTGGATTTGCTGTTAACCTTAGTGCAGAATGTGGGCGTCATTGCTTGGAGTTTGTATGATGTCCTTGGGGTCGACACAGAGTTTATTACTCATAAACTAAACATAGACCTGTCATTTCCCCCTAAGAAGCAGAAGCCAAAAAGGTTGACTAAGCCATATGTTAAATGTGAAGCAAGAAGTAGAAAGGTTGAAAGAAGTTAGGGCAATTCGAGAGGTCTTTTTCCTAAAATGGTTGTCTAACACCATAGTGGTTAAGAAGAAGAATGATAAGTGGTAGGTTTGCATGGACTTTACCAATCTCAACTAGGCATGTCCTAAGGATCCTTTCTTGGTCCTAAAGATTGATTAGTTAGTAGATGCAACGTGTGGGAACCCGAGGATGAGCTTTCTAGATGCTTTCCAAGGCTATCATCAAATTGCTCTTGTAGCCGAGGATCAAGAAAAGACATCATTTATAACCCTTGAAGCCAATTATCACTACACAGTAATGCCTTTCGGCCTTCAGAATGAGGGGACTACTTATCTAAGGATGATGACTAGGATGTTCAAGGATAAGATTGGGAGCATGGTAGAGGTGTACATAGACGATACGATCGTGAAGAGTCGGGAGAATCATAAACACATAGACGATTTGACAGAGGTATTTGAAATACTTCAGCAGCACAAGCTACGTCTCAATGCTGAAAAGTGCACCTTCAGTATGGGGGCTGGGAGGTTTTTAGAATATATGATTACTCATTGAGGGATAGAAGTAAATCTTGACCAAATAAGTGCTATAGAGCGATTTAAGCTGTCGAGCAATCCAAAGGAGGTGTAGAAGTTGACCAGGATGATAGCTGCGTTAAACTGATTTGGGTAGAAGTCGGTGGACAGATGCCGCCCCTTTTATAAGTTGCTAAAGAAATGGAAGGGGTTCCAATGGATGGAGGAATGTAAGGAAGCCTTCTAGGATTTGAAGAAGTATTTAGTGAGCACACTGAAATTATCATGCCCGAAATCTGGGGAGGATTTATATATGTATCTCATAGTAACCGAACACGCTTAGAGTGCAGTTTTGTTGAGGAATCAGGAAGGAACACAGCGGCCGATTTATTACATCAGTAAAATGTTGGTTGATGTAGAAACCAGAAATCTGCCTTTGGAGAAACTAGCACTAGCATTAGTCCATGCCACTAGGAAATTGCCCCATTATTTCCAAGCACACAATGTGTATGTGCTAATTAAGTATTCCCTGTAGTCTCTGCTTAAGAGATCTGACTTTATAGGAAGAATAGCCAAGTGAGGAACAAGACTTGGGTCATTTGATATCTGGTACAGGCTCAGGAGCTCAGTCAAGGGATAGGTGCTCGCTGATTTCATCGCGGAATTCACTCCCATTAAGGGGGGCCTTGGATTTATAATGTGGTAGCTCGGCCATAGAAAGTGTTTGTTATGACTCAAACGCAATAAATAAAAGCCAATACTATTCTAAAAAATATGGGATTCTGTCTCTCTTGAGATCTGCTAATACTTCTGTCTTAATAATAAGTGTCTCTTGCCAAGAGACGTGATCCAGGTGGACCATTTATAACTGAGGGAAGCTCCTTAATCCATTTGATCACCTCAACCATTCTTCAGGTACATATAAATATATATATATATATATATATTATTTTTTTTTTGAGAAATGATAGATATATAATATGTGTGCGTGCTTTCACATCTTTCATTTCTCCTATCGTCTTTCACCTTTCATATTTCGTTGGACTAAAATATGTACGGTTTTGTAATTGTAGCACTATATCATCTCTATCTTTTTAACTATTTCGTACGCAGACACCTTATTTCAATATACAATTGTTAACTGAACTCGTCAAATATATATATATATATATATATATATATATTTATGTGTGTGTGTGTGTGTGTTCGTGTATGTATGCACACACGCAAGTTTGTTAATCGAGTACAAACTACAAACATAAAAGCGTAAGCAAATCACCAGCGTACAGTTTATTCAAGAAAATTGAACCCAGTGCTTTCATTAATGTACTGTTGATAAAGGGATGGGAGTCATGGGACCAGAATTTTAATTTTAGAATATTAGAAAACTGATATTTATGTAAATATATGAACTTGATTAATTAGAAGAGGTAACCCTCTGTTTAGATACATAACTACCTTCCAAACTATGCAGATTACCCGCCTAAAACTAACTAACTAACTAACCACTTTAATGAAACATGTGCTACACACGTGATTACCAAAACAAAATATATATATATATATATATATATATATAGATGGGTTCAAGTGATACACCTTTTATGGACCATTGATTACTATTAGATCTAAATGTCAAAAAACACTTATAGTAATGTCATTATTATTTCCAAGAAATTAGTGATTTAGGCATTAACTCTTATTATTAAAGGGGGAAAAAAAAAAACCACAGCATTAACTTTTTTTTTTTTTCTTCCATATCATCATCTTCTTCCTCCTTATTTCTTTTTGCACTATACTTTCAGGTCTCCACCATTCATAAAATGCTCAAGATTAAATTGTTAATACAAGCTATCTTTATTTTGTTTTAATAAACAAAATAAGAATCGTGCTCTAACAAAATTTAAGTCCAGTGGGAGACCTTAACAGCATTTTAAAATGATTTCAAACGTTGACGATCGTCCTGTGAAGTTTTCAAGCTTGAGGTCGTACCCGTAATTTGAGATTGAGGGTTGAAGTTCCAATCGGCCTATGTAGCCACATTTTGACACCAAGGGATACTGTTTCAGGAGAATTGAGTTATGAAATGAGTGAATACTTCTGGTTATTTATCTTACCCCCTATATTCATCTTTAATTCTGATGTCAAAGTTATATCTGGTCCCCCAAAAAAAAAAAAAAAAAAAAATCAGTATGACAAAAACACTATGGTTTTATTTATGCATTTAAATTCTCACATGGTCACATTAAAAGGAAGGGAGATTTCTTGTGTTTAGATTGCTTCACAATGTTTTTTTTTTTTTTCTCCTTTAATAATAAGAGTTAATGCCTAAATTACTAATTTCTAGGGAGTAATAATGATATTACTATGAGTGTTTTTTGATCTTTAGATTTAATAGTAATCAATGGTCTATAAAAGGTGTAACTTGTAAAGTTGTATTATTTACATCAGTTGTTTAGCTCTATTTCTTTCAACTTGCACTTTATTTCTTTCTTCTGTTCTTGATCATTCTAATAGGGCCAAAACTTGAGGGGGAAAAAAAAACTGATAGAGTCAAAACTTAAAAAACTAATTCGACCACTTAAGAATGAAAAGTTTACTAAAATTCAAAACTATATAATATAAACAATATATATAAACTATATAACATATATAAAATAGAAATTGAAAGCTCACTAGTTTAAACACGAGAGTGAATTTAAACTCCTCCTTTTAAATTTAGGGGTAGATTGTTTTTAATCTATGCTAAATTATGCGGAACAAGAGTAATAAAAGAACAATTAATCAGAATACTAACTTGTGCATGGATAAACATAATTGACAATAAGTAAAAAGCACAACTAGTAAGGAAAGAGAGGAGTAAACACAAGATCATGGTTTTGAAACCTGAATCATTTAATGAACTGAAAAAGAGAAAGGTTCTAAGTTTTTAAGGTCAAGATCATGGTTTTGAAACCTGAATCATTTAATGAACTGAAAAAGAGAAAGGTTCAAGGTTTTTAATGTCGGATCAAGGTTGAACCATGATTATGTCATAATTAATTTAATAATTAATTAATATAAAAACATGTGTTATAAATTAATAATATTGACTATATGATATTTTTATTAAGATAATTATTTAAGGCTTAATATATATATATATATATATATATATACTATAATAGTACAAGGCTAACTAAAGAGAGAGAAAAAAAAAAAAAAAAAAAAAAAAAAAAAAAAAAAAACCAACCCTAGACAACTATTAGGTGGCGAGGTAGTGGACTTGAAATAGAATTATGAGTTCATTTTGGTGGATAGTGGGGCCCAAAATGAAGACCATCGTGCTATAGGAGAAAGATGCACCTGATTTGGATAAATAAAGAGAAGCATTGGACTGACTTCTCTCTAAGGTCCTGTTTGGTTGGAGTGAAAATAGGGAGGATGGAAAAGAAGGAAAGGAAAATAGAGTGGAAAATAGAATTTTCCCTTGTTTGGTTCAGGAGAGAAAACAAGAGGGAAAGAAAATGGTGTGGAAAATTTTCCCTCAGGGCCTACAAAATTTTGCCCTCCCAATTTGGGAGGAAAACTAAGGAGAAAAGATGATGTGGGTAGTAAATTACACAAATACCTTCATCTTTACACATAGCATGTCTCCACGTTCTCCTCTATCCTTTTTTTATTTTTATTTTTTTGGTGCCTTGTCCTCATTATATTCCACCTTATCTATTGCTATTTGATTACTTATTTATTTATTTGATTCTCAAAAAAATACTTATTTAATTATTTTTCCGATATATTCCCAGAGTTCTTCACAGGGAACAGTCTCCAGGTTCTTCACAACTGTAAGTTTTTTTTTTTTTTACCTAGTTTTTGGTTGCTCTCATCTATGGTTTTTATTTATAATTTATACATATTTTTTTCACAATTATTAGACCCTTTGGTATTTTGTTATAACAAGGACATAATAGTCAATTCATATAAACTACATTTTCTATCCTTCCACTTTTCTTTCCAACCAAACAAAAGAGTTTTCCACTCTCCCACTTTTTCACTCCTCCAACCAAACATACTTGAAGGAAAACCAAAACTTTTCTATCCTCCCATAATTTTCCATCCTCCCAATTTTTCTCTCCTCCAACCAAACAAAGCCTAAGGAGCACCGAACACCACAAGAAAGCCTTCATCTAGTAGATGTATACATATCTAGATCTATACACCACAAGAAAACCTTCAACCACGGTTCTAATGGTGTACGGTAAATATTGTATTATACGGTTTTTATGAGTTCAAGAACTGGACTAGTGTTCGATTCTGGTTAACCTGGTCCAACCGTTTGGTCTGGTCTAGTTCGTGTTTCAAAAATATGCTCAAGATAACACTGCAACGTGTTATCGAAGATGAAAAATAGAGAACCTAGTGAAAAAACATCTTCACAACCCTACAAGCTGAATCGATCCACTAGCAAATTAGTTGGAGTACATGAATACAAATAGACTCTCGAAGCCTAGACTACCCACTTTAGTAAGCCCTCAAAGTCCCAGTTACCAATGGACTTCACAGAGTCTTGTATTTTCTATCTTTCTGGATCCCACAATTATCACCAATTGCTTCTACCAAAGATTAGCATGAACCCAATGCTTCACAAATGCTCCAAATCAACTCACAACACTCTGAATAGGTGTAGATTGTGTTTGGGCTAAGAACCTCTCAAAGGATATGGAAATAGAGAGGGAAAAGAGTGAAGAAAACTAAGAGAAAAATGTGTAGATGATTGTTGGTTTGTAATCTTTAATTTCTAGGGTTTTTTTTTTTCTTTGAAACTCTCCTTACAATTTCGTGGGTAATGTGTGACTGCTATAGTGTGGGTAAAAATATGAGAGAAACACACAAAATTCCAACTGTCAGTGCATCTCATGAGTTAGTTTGCTAGTTGGCCAAGTCGTAAGCCACTTGTGAAATGCCTCTGACACTTCAGTCATTTGAACTTCCAACATATGCTCTGATTGTTCTATTTAGAACCCTTAAAACCAGATTAGTTTAACCTAATGAATTAGCTAAGTAGTTACTTAGGATAATTATGAGATCTAGGTTAAACACGTGTAAATATATTACTTAATGCAGAAAATTAAAGAAGATAGTAATATGATGACCTAGGAAAACCAATGAAACCAACCGTTTCAAGGTAAAAAACCTGAGGAGGGTTTAACCTTGTTATCCTCAAGGTAAACAAATCCACTATGATAGAATGGAAGATTACAATAGATTTAAACCCTAAATCTAAAGCTACCTCTTGTAGAACTTACTAACACGACCATGTGCAGCTCCAACTTCATGGACTTTTCTATTTTGAATTTGCTGAATACAAATTCCCACGTTTGTGACTTTGAGATCCCACTTAAAGGTTTCATATCACCATTAGTAGTAGATCTTTATGCAGTAACTTGTTTCCACCACTTCTTGATTGTAGATCTCTTGTTCTGGTAGATGCATGTTAACTTAAAAGGTACAGAAAACTCACAAATCTCACAGGAGTAACTCATAAGACTTCTAAAGACCTGTAGAACGTAGTCAGGGTTTTCCTTTTATACCTAGTAGTGTTTCACTCAAACCCTAAACATTTTTGCGGGCTTCGGGCTTGATTTTAAATCCACTGTTAGTGATTTTCGATTGGTCAAGCTTCATAAAAAATGAACTCTTCTTTCTGTAGCTTGCATGTTCTTGAATCTTGACTTGTACCAACATTAGCAATTTCCAACATCTAACTCAAACTCATTAAAGTCTAATCTATCTCCCTAAAAACTAATCTAACTCCCCCTCAATACAAAACACATCTCCCCCTAAATACAAGAGTTCATCACATTTACTTCCCTTTTTTGTTACATATTGCCAAAGGAAATCATCAATGATCATAGGGTGGAGGAGGTGGAAAAGCACTCCTATACTCAGAAAAATCAGCTCTCAAAGTAGAAACATTTGAAATAAGCTCATCCAAAAGTTGTCCATATGCCGCTTGAGTAGTCATGAAAGTCTCCATCATAGCACGAAGAGAGAGACAAGGAGGAACAGTAGGCTCGGCATCACTAGTGTCAATATTAACCTCATCCACATCATCATTGGCAACAACAATTGTAGGATCAAAATGAATCTCCTCAGCAGGTGGATCCACAGCGGTAGTCTCTACTTAAGGTATCTTGGATGAACCAGCACTTGGTCAACCGTCTTCTTTTGTGCTTGCCGCTGTCTAAGAAAAGGAGATCCTAGGGGTGTGGTGAGATGAATGGGATCAAAGGCAAGAAAATACTCAAGCTCTAAATAAGCTAAGAAGCAAGAAAGAAGAGACGATGCTTCCTAGACTTACTTCTATGTGCCTTAATGATGGTTTGAATAAAAAGAGATGGAAAATAGATAGAACCATTAATACTAATGGCATACAAAAATACACATTTATCAATAGGAATAGTACAAACATAAGATATAGGAAAGATATTGTAACATGCTATCCTAAACAACATGTAATTGAACTCAGTTAACTCACGAGAGTTAAGTCTTGGTTCATAACTCCAAGTGACAGTTCTTCCACAAAGAAATGTCATCACATCATCTATATGAGGAGTCTTGGTCTAAGGATAAGTAGATTTAAACACAAGAGGAACATTGAGAGCTTCAGAAACTATTTTCTTAGTTATCCTAAACTCTTCATCTCAAATCCAAGCAATCAGAATGTGACCATCGGATGAATAAGATAGAATAGAGAGATTTGAATAGAATTCTCTAATCAAAGTAGTAGGAGGGGGTACTAGATCATGACAAAGAGATAACCAACTTCTAGATTCTATATTTCTACACATAGAGCGATCTAACTCATCTAGATTGATCTGTCTTTCACCCAAAATAGACCTATACTTAAACTAAGCATCAAATATTTGGAAATTTTGAATAGTATGAAACTTAGTTTGATCAAAATCTACAACTTGGTCAGAAGATGACCCATAAACTCTTTTGGCTTTGGTCTTAATGTTTCTAGACTTCTTAGGGGCCATTACTAGGATCTAAGGAGTTGGAAACAAGAAGAAAACAAAACACAAAAACCAAGGGTAGACTGCATTAGAGAGATATAAAAGATATATATATATATATATATATATGCAATCTTGAAAGACTACGTGATACATTAAGCAAAGACTCACATGATGCATGAACTAATGAATTGAAATATTCAGGCGGTGTTTGGTACATGCATTTAAAAATTGAAAACATATGTGGAAATACGTGTGTGCGAAAAATTGTATGGAGATACGTGTAATATTGTTTAAAAACTGAAAACATATGTTTGAGTGGATGTACCAAACGGGGCCAATTTTCCATAATTTTGAAAATTAACCCAAAAAATCAAGTTTTATGTGAAATCCCCAAATTTTAAAGAACATAAATCCTGATTTTTCAAAAATCACATCAATTGACCAATTGATCATCACAATAATTAGGAAACATGTTATAAGTAATCAATCGATCAACTAGAAGAGTTAATTTTATTCAATTTTAACCAACTGAACAAAAACCCCAATTTTTTAAGAACACATGAACCCTAATTTTGAAAATTTTAACAAATCATGAAAATTTTGAAATTAAACCAAAGGAGTCATGTTTATATGATGCATGAACAAAAACCCATTGAACAAATTTGATCAAAAAAATCATTTAAGACCTTAAAAATTGTAAGTTTAAAATTTTTAGTAAAAAGGATGATTATGCATGAATGAATGTGATTTAATCAAAAAGGAAGGGTAAAAGAATTAGACTAGTTGTAGAAGAAGGAAAGTCTTGAAGATTTTGACTAGAAAAGACCAAAAAAAAAAAAAAAATGGTTTTAAGAATGGATTGAGAGGAATTGAAGAAAGAAGAAGACAAAGTCAAAATTGATCTATCAATCCCTTAAGAATTTGAAATGTTTGAATTTCAATCGGTTGAGAGGAATCAAGCAGTGATCGAAGGGATAATAAAACAGATTTTGACTGATCGAGTAGGAATCGAACAGTAATCGAAAGAAGTAGAGACTTTTGGCCCTAAAACTAGACTTTTTTTTATCGATTGAGAATTAGATTCAATCGATCAAATAAGCTGAAACTCATAATTTTTTGAAAAACTTGAAATTTTACAAAAGAACTCAGAAAATTAGTTTTTCATGGAATGAAATGTATATGAATGATTTCAAAAGTTTTCAAAAACATATTTAACTCAAGTTTTCTCTTTCAAAATAAACCCAATCCAAAAGAAAAAGTATTAAACATCACACAATGAATAATCTCAAATGGCCATAGTAGATAAACACACATTCACTTGTACTAAGTTTAGCAAAGATTTGTGTGCAGTGTGTGCAACTAGTAAGTGTACAAAGTATAAAAAATGTGATATGTAGATAGTAATCAAACATATTTTCTATATCATCAAGCACATTGGTTTGAAAGTGACTATCACCTAAAGAGTTATATTATATAACTCTCACATCTCCTAGAAAACACGCTTGCAATCATATAAAGGCCTTTTGTTTCTTTTTCTTTTGTTGTTGCAGTTGTTGTTGTTTTTTTTTTTTTTTTTTTTTTGAGTGCAACCTGCTTTGATGCCACATGTTTGTTCTGTTTAGACCCCTTAAAACCATATTAGTTTAATCTAATAAATTAGCCAAGTAGTTACTTAGGTTAATTATGAGATCTAGGTTAAATACATGCAAACATATTACTTATTGTGGAAAATTAAAGGAGATAGTAATATGATGACCTAGGAAAACCAATAAAACCAACCATTTCAAGGTAAAAAACCTAGGGAGGATTTAACCTAAATATCCTCAAGGTAAATAAATCCACTATGATAGAATGAAAGATTACAATAGATTAAAACCCTAAATCTAAAGATACCTCTTGTAGAACTTACTAACATGACCACATGCTATTCCGACTCCACAGACTCTTCTAGCTTGAATTTGCTAAACATAAACTCCCACGTTTGTGACTTTGAGATCTCATTTAAAGGTTTCAAATCACCATCATTAGTAGATCTTAATGTAGCAACTTGTTTCAACCATTTCTTGATTGTAGAACTCTTGTTCTGGCAGATGCTTGTTGAGTTAGAAGGTACAAGAACCTCTCAAATCTCAAAGTAGTAACTCACAAGACTTCCAAGGACTTGTGAAACATAGTTAGGGTTTTCCTTTTATACCTAGTAGTGTTTCACTCAAACCTGAAACGTTTTCACGGGCTTCGGGCCTGATTTTAAATTTGCTGTTTGCGATTTTCAATTGGTCACAGAAGCTGAACCCTTCTTTTTGCAACTTGCATGTTTTTGAATCTTGACTTGTACCAACATGAGCAATATCCAACACCTAACCTAGACACGTTTTGACCTTGTTTTGCCAACATACATAAATTTAGGAATCTAAACATTTAATCCTAAATATTTAGAACCTAACATGCTCCTCACATGGCCTTTCACAGGTCACAGTGGTCATGAGCCAAACACAAAATCACCGTTTCCTTACAGGTTTTCACCAAATTGAACACTATACCCATTACATTTAATCCCACAAAAATATAGGTAAATAATTGAATGAATTACAATAAAATTTTACATGGAATTAATGCCAAGAAACAAAATACATTTCAACTCAATCATATATGATCTATCAAAAGGGAAACTAAAATTCATTTCATCTCAATCATATATGATCTACCAAAAGGGAACTTAATGTTCTTATAAAAACTAAAAATAATTTATAATTGACATTGTACTAAATTTGGTTGTAATCTAACTTTTAATGTATAAAATCAAAGAGTTTGTGAGAATACAAAGTCTATTTTATTATAAATTATATTTTGACAATATTAATTACTGAAATTCTTTGTTTCATAGTTGTAGTAAAAATTTAGTAAGCACAAAAACAATAACTTTAAAAACAAATTGGTAGCCAATTACTTTTTTTTAGTCCTCACTAGTTTAATAATTATTTGAGGTCTCAATGTCAAATTAGTTTATGTTGTGAATTACCACTTTCAACAATAATTTTTCATGATTTAAAGTCCTATAGATAATAACTTTTTACCAGCAAACAAATATTACCAATTCTAAAAAGATTCATATGCTCAAGGATGCAAAGCTGGGCTAAGAATAAGTAATTTTACTGCATGCTCACTAACCTGATGATTTACTTTTTGTGATTAAGAATTATTGAAGCATTGAAATAATCTAATTGGTAATGATGTTCAATTACAAAATTATCTTGCAGAACTTAGCCCAAACACAATCTACACCCATTTTGAGTGTAGAGAGTTGATTTGGAGCAATTGAGAAGCATCAAGTTCATGCCAAATTTTGGTAGGGGCAATTGGTGATATTTTTGGGATTTGAGAAGTTATCAAAGACAAGATTTGGTGAAGTCCATTTATAGCTAAAGTTTGGAGGGCTCAAGTATAAGAGGTAGTGTTAGGTTTAGACCCTTGAGACAGAAAAAGTTTAATCTGTTTTAAGTTCAAGTTATTAATTAGGTCAATTATGCAAGCCCTAGTTTAAACAAATAATCAAGCATATCACGTACAAAGGAAAACTAAATGACACAAGATATGATGACCTAGGAAACCTTATGAAACAACTTGTTCCAAAGGAAAAACATGGGGGGAGGGGGAATCCCAAGTTGAAAAAATCCACTATTAGATAGAGATTTGCAATTAGAATAACCCTATTTGTTATAAATCCAATAACAATAACCGAATTAAGCTCTGAATCCCAAAAGGCTCTGATATAGATGTGTTCCAAACATGAACCTCCAATCACAATGCCAAGGCCACCCTTGAGGGGTTTTTTTTTTTTTTTTTTTTTTTTTTTTTTTTTTTTTTTTTTTTTTTTCAACATAGACTTCTATTCTACAACTCTAAGATCACATTTGAAGGTTTAGATCCAGCACCTTTGATAATTGGTTTGCAGCAACTTTAGATCTACCAGTTCAAGTTGTATGTAGATTGATTATGGGTAATGACTTATGAAGGAGAAGACACAAAACCTTTTAGATCTCAAATGAGTAGCTCTAAAGTATTTTAAAATGTGCCTTAGGGCTTTCTTTATATACTTAGTAAAGTAAGTCTAAAACCCTAAATATCTAATAGACTAATGGGCTACAAAATAAATTTTGTAGATTATACTTTCAATTAGTGAACTTAAGTTTTGATCAGTCGAAATTGATGAAATTTTAGTTTTTGAATCAACAACTTTCCTCTTCTTCTACATTGACTACCAATATCTTGAGCATTGTCTAATTAATTCTATAGACTCCATGAGCTATATCTAGACAAGCTCGTGTTCACGTGTTTTCCAATAAAACTATACAAATATAGAACCTAACAGGTAGATTAGGCTTGGAGGGTCTCTTTGTAGTCATGTACTCCAACTAATTTGCTAGTAGATCATTTCAACTTATAGGGCCACGAAAAGGTTTTGCCATTGTGTTCTCTGGTTTTCTTCTTCAATAAGACAATAACACATCGCTTGTTATTTTGTGCTTGCTCTCTTCTTACCTTACTACTTGTGCTTTTACTTAATTGTTTATTATGTTTATCCATGCACTTGTTGGTAGTCTCGATTTATTAGGTTGTTTATCTCTCTTATTTTGCATTGCTTAGAGTAGATTCAAACTAATCAAGCCATAATTTAAAATTTGGAGGTCTTAATTAGATCTATCATTTATACTATCGAGCTTTCACTATATATATATATATATATATTCACAAATTTTTGTACATCCTACGAAAGTGGACAGGTTGTGAATTTCATGTGAATATATCACTAACGCTACTTAATTGTATCTTATTTACAATTTACCACTTCATATGTCATGAAAAAAAATTGTGAAAAAGGTTGTGTATGTTAACCTATTATTCTTCTTAAGACTCAAACTTAATAATTAAACACAAACCCTGAAATGCCAATACTATTCTAAAAAAATATGGGATGATGTCTCTCTTTAGATTTGTTAGTACTTTTGTCTTATTAATAAGTGGATCTTGCAATGAGATGTGATCTAGGTGGACCATTTTTTAATAAAAAATACATCATGTTAGGTTTTTAGATCTTTGTAAGCTAGATTGTTTAACCTAGTTATTTAGCCAAATGATTATTAAGATAAATTATTCAGTTTTAGGTTAACACAATAATATCATATCATGCAAAGCAGCGGAAAAGAAAATAACACAAAAATATGATCACTCAGGAAAACCAAACCAGTAAAAAAAACTTGGGGAGGATTTAACCTATCTATCCTCAAGGTAAAAAACAAATCCACTATAAAGAATTGAAGTTTACAATAAGACTTAGACTACTAACATCCTATTACTACCACATGTAAAACTTACTGACACGACCATGTGCAAGTTCCGAATCCACGGACTCCTTTTCTATTAGGCATTTGCAACACAAGCATCTACACTTGTGACTTTAAGACTCCAGTTAAAGGTTTAGCAACACAAACTTTTCTGTTTGTGACTCCAAGATCAACCTTGAAGGTTTAAATCTTCAATTATTGTTGATCTTGATGTAGCAACTTCAAATCTACCAGATCTTAAGATTTTTCAAGGAATATCACTAGTAAAAGATATGAGAGAGCTATTGGGTACAAAACCCTAGATACAAAAGAGGCACACTCTTCTCTTTTTGAAAAAAACCTTCTAAAAATGTACTTAAAATTTTTTTCATATACTGGGAGAAGTAAATTTGAAACCCTAATCCTTTTTGGGCTTAACGAGCAATTGGGCTTAAATAAGAATTTTGCAGAAAATGCATGTCTGCGATTTTCAATTGGTCGAGCCTGTTCTTTGATTGATCGAACCAGGCAATTTCGAATTCTCTTTTCTGCAGCTTGCTTGTTCTTGAATCTTGACTTGTATCATCTTGAGTATTGTCTAATAATACCTATAGACTCTAGGATCTACATCTAGACAAGTTTGTGTTCACAATTTGCCAATTGTTCTAAACTTTTAGAACGTAACACATCACATCAAAATCAACAAGATCAACCTATTCATATGAAACTCATCTCTTCAAGATATGAGTTTCATGTTGAACTTTGAAGAGATGAGTTTTAAAGAGTCAAATTTTTCAATTAACTTTCAAATAATGCTGTTTTGGCATATACTTCTCAAAAGAATATTATTCAACCAAAAAGGCTCGAGTGTCTTACACCAAATTAAGAAAAGATTAAAATTCTGATTAGGAAAAAGTACAAACCATATTATAGTTATAGGGTTTGTCCTTTTTGACAAATTAGAATTATCTCTTTTATGCTTGTTGTGCTAATTTGGCTTTTTTTTTTTTTTTTTTTTTAAATTTTTTTTTAATTTTTTAATGAATAACAATCAACAAAGTTACGCTATGCCACCTTTGATAAGCCAAGAATGTATTGACCCCTTATAATAAATTAACCAGTTGATTTAGCCAAGTTAATTAATTAATTCAATTAATATGCAAAATGCATGGTAGCACAAACAAATCACCAATTAACTAATATGCAGCGGAAATTAAATTGACATAGTGATTTGTTTACGAATAGAGAAAACCCACATGACAAAAACCCCATCGGGCGATTTTAAGGTCACCATTCCCGAAAATCCACTATTATCAAAACAAGCGGTTATAAGTAAAGGAATCCCTGTACCTTATATCAACCTACAGTTGAACCCTTATCCTAATACCCAATTAGACTTGTTCTGTAGTGACAATCTCTCATTTTCATTGCATAGCTCCTAGTACGTGACTAATCAATAGATGCGCGAATCCTAGTACGTGACTTGATCACCAACTTGAGAAAGATGTTAGCTGTAAAGTTTTTCAGCTCATTACACAATGAAGATCATGAAACTCCTTGGTCATAAAACCCTAAAGTGTACAAACATAACATCTTCTTCAAGAGAAAGATGAACTAGGGAAAATTTTGTCTCTGGTTACAATTTGCATGAACAAAATTTTGTGTCACACTTGAGCAACCTTTTACGACCCTTAAAATAATCCTTATATATGTTTAGGGTTTTGAGAAAAGAAAGTCCAAACATATACACATGGATTGGATGAAAAACAGCTCTAAGAAATTGAATTCCACAAACCTCGACAAGTAGGGTATCTATCAAGCTAGCTGTCGAGCTTCAGGCTTTAGCAGCTTTCTTAAATCTCGATAGATGCTAGCTGTCGAGTTTTAAAATCCAGCACTTATTCACTTCTTTCTTGGATAGATTTGCATGGGTTTAACACTTGATCTTGAAACCTTGTTTCTTGAAATATTAAACACATCCTAGATCTATCCCATTACAAGTAAAGTGTGTTTTGTCAAAGGACTAGCCAATTCTAAATTGACATATGTTCCTAACATCAAATCACTTATGTCCTAACAACCTTAAGTGTAATAAGGAACTGAGGGGGGGGGGGGGGGGGGGAGGGAGGGTAGAGGATGAGAAACAGAGAGGAAAAAACCACGCACTCATGGCTATTTGATAATCAACTTCCTCTTCTCCCATACAATTCTGTAAAAAGCTACCCTGTCGAAGCCATTAAGGCACAAACAAAAGTACATATAGCAGATTCCATTTCCCGAGATCCTAAACATGATCCAAAAATCTCATGCATGTGGAGGCATGTGCATTGCCATGTGTTTTAGGATACAGACACATCCTAAATGAAATGAAAGAAAATATTGTAAAAACACATTAAATTTAAATAAAAGAAAAGAAAAGAAAAACTCTCCAAGGAAGCATATAAACACAATAGATTGTCCAAAAACCTTTTCTTGAACTGCAAGAAGATGCTAGAACCAATGTGACTACATTAGGAGTGTCAAACCACAATTTGATAACCATTCTTGTGAATACTAAGATACTAACACTTTCAATCTGTCTCAAGTACACCTTAACCCTAAGCCTTACTTGTAAATTATGAATTTCAGTGTAGATCAGCAAAATCTACAATTTTTGTGGCAAGTTTAGTACTCTCATTAAAAGCCATGCTCACACCCAAATCATACTACCATTAAATGGCAGACTCTCTAGTAACCCAATAAAAAAGATAATGAATCCAATTTCCTAATTGAAAATAGTATCTAAAACTACTCACTTCTTTTGTCTTTCAACAATTGCACCATGTACTTTTTGTGATCTCTAATAGAATCATACAAGTTGAGGAACTCTTTCTATTAAGAAAATAAACCTTAGAGTGAGGACCTACAAAAACTAACTATTAACGAAATGGAAAATCACACATTATATTTGGACTTGAGAATTTAAAATCAACAAATTTGATGAACAATTGCTTGTTAGTTTTTAGACCCCTGTAAACTAAATTGTTTAACCTAATTAATTAACCAAGTGAATACTTAAGTTTATTATTCAGATCTAGGTTAAAACAAAACAATCATATCATGTAAAGCAGCAGAAAATAAATAACACAATGATATGTCATCCAAGAAAACCAAACCGATAAAAAACCTGGGGAGGATTTAACTTAACTATCCTCAAGGTAAAAAGCAAATCCACTTTAGAGAATCGAAATTTACAATAAGATTTAGACTACTAACATCTTATTGCTATCACATGTAGAATATACTGACACGACCACGTGCAAACTTTGAATCCATGGACTTCTTCTCTATTAGGCCTTTGCAACACAAGCACTTACACTTGTGATAAAAGAACACAAACTCTCCTGTTTGTGACTCCAAGACCACCCTTGAAGGTTTAGATCATCATCACCTTTGATGACTAGAGAAGGCAGCTACTTCTACAACACCGGATCTTGAGATCTTTCAAGGAATAACACTAGTAGAAGACATGGGAGAGCTTTTTGGGTATAAAACTCTAGATACAAAGGAGGTACACTCTTTTCTCTCCAAAAAAACCCTTTAAAAACGAGCTTAGAGTTTCCTTTATATACTAGAAGTGTTTTACTTGAAACCCAATATGTTTAAATAGAGTCTGGGCTAAAATAGAATTCTGTTTCGATCAGTCGAAATAGGAAAATTTCAAATTCTCTTTTTTGCAGCTTTCTTGTTCTTGAATCTTGACCTGAATTACCTTGAGTATAGTATAATAATACCTATAGACTTTAAGATTTATATCTAGACAAGTTTGTGTTCATGATTTGCCAATTGTTCTAAATTTTTAGAATCTAACAATCTCTCCCTTTGGCAATTCATGACAAAACTTACATTCAATATGAAATGCCCAAATACAAGAACAACCTAATACAATAAAATGCCTAATTACATTACAAATCCCAATCTAAGATTCCTAACCTAGAAGTTGCAATAAGAGGTTGAAGGTCTTGATCAAAATGTACCTGTCTTTCCTAAAAACACTCAAAAGAACACATCACCACTAACATCGTATTGCTATCACATGTAGAACTTATTGACACAACCATGTGCAACCTCCGAATCCATGGATTCCTTCTCTATTAGGCCTTTGCAACATAAGCACTCACACTTGTGATAAAAGAACACAAATTCTCCTGTTTGTGACTCCAAGACCACTATTGAATGTTTAGATCATTAGCACCTTTGATGACTAGAGAAGGCAGCAACTTCTACAATACCAGATCTTGAGATTCTTCAAGGAATTACACCAGTAGAAGACACGAGAGAGTTTTTTGGGTACAAAACCCTAGATACAAAGGAGGCACACTCTTTTTTCTTTGAAAAGCCCTTTAAAAACGTGCTTAGGGTTTCCTTTATAAACTAGAAGTGTTTTATTTGAAACCTAATATGTTTAAGTAGAATTTGGGCTAAAATAGAATTCTGCAAATACATGTTTCGATTGGTCGAGTCTGTCTCTCGATCAGTAGAACCAGGTAAATTTCGAATTCTCTTTTCTGTAGCTTGCTTGTTCTTGAATCTTGACTCAAATTACCTTGAGTATTGTCTAATAATACCTATAGACTTTAAATTCTATAACTAGACAAGTTTGTATTTAAGATTTGTCAGTTGTTCTAAATATTTAGAACATAACAAATGGTATATAATGCTTTATATGAAATTTAACAATACAAGACATAACACAAAAACCTATACTACGAATTTGAATAACATCTAATACCTAATCATTTCAAATCAACATATTAATAAAGCTTAAATCCATCCATTGATTTCACAATAAAAACTTTGTATTTTTGTATTTTATTAAACTTTGTGCTAATTTGGCTTATTTAAAGAACTTTCACATAAATTTCGTCATGCATCACACAATTTATATTTAATACTGAAATCTTTCTTTTCAGGTACACAAAAGCTAACTGATAAGTTGCAATGGCAATAAATAATGGCGATTCAAATGATGGTAAATAATTTATATTCTTATCCAGTAGGGTTTCCATGAGTTCTTAGTTCTTACCTCTTAACGAAATGAATATGCCTGACTAAGATATCACTAAAGTCAGCAATCAGGATTCATTCTCAAATTAAAATCAATTTTTTATTCAAAAAAAAATATCAATACAGCAAAAAACAATTATGTCCCATTATAAATGTTCCATTTGATATTTCACCGATTATAGTTTATCATACATAATTTTATTTGTTTATAAAATAACTATAGTTTATAATTGGAAAAAATAAATCAAAAATAAACATTTTAATTGAAGTATAAAATAGGACAGTAAGAATAAAAAAGAAGATTTTTTTTTTTTTAGAAATAAAATAGGACAGTAAGAATAAAAAAGACGATTTTTTTTTTTTAGAAATAATTACAAAATGATGCTAATCCTGCAGCTCGAACCCTTTTCCCCCTAAACCCCAAAGCACTTTGTGTATGGGGAGGTGCCAATTCAGCTACAAGGCCTTTGGCAAAAAAAAAAAAAAAAAAAAAGGAAGATTTTTGTTCTATGAAATACTTATACTTGTACTATGATTTATACTTGTACAGAGCCTGGGAAGATTCATCTGGTTGCATTGAATGGTGACTAGAAATCTATTAAGGGCAAGACAAAAATTCAAAGAATAATCACAAAGAGAGAAGAAACCACTGTCCATAATTTATTTTTAGCATAAAATACTTAATTTTGCAATGGAAAAAAAAAAAGTCAAACATAAAATATTGTAGTTGCTATTGGAGTATAAAATAAAGCGAATAATATCTATTTCACACACTCACTTACACATACTCACTACTTTTTGCACAAAAATCGTAACCTGATGCACGATTTTAGTTCAAAAAATTAAGGGTTTGTGTCGTGTGTGTAATTGAGTGTGTTTAATAAACATTTCACAAAATAGAAAACTAAAACAAGAAATAAAATTTTTAATTTATGATGGGCTTTTATTATTGCTCACCCACTATTTTGCAAATCCAACTATTTTACATATCTTTCCTCACATTTACTTTTATGTGTTAAAATATGAATATTTTTAATATTAATTGTGGATACATGTGTAAAATAGTAAATGTGAACTACTATGAAAAAAATATTTTTCTATCTATAAAATATTTGCACTACGATTTTTACTAATTAGTCAGGAGAATTTCCTCATACTGATGAAGCAGTCAGTGCAGAACGTAGGAAGCTTTATCTGGCTGTGCTGAATGGTGATTGGAAATTTGTTGAGAACATGGATCGTATTCAAACAATTATTACAGATAAAGGAGCAACCACTCTTCATATTGCTGCTGCAGCAAACCAGGAAGACTTTGTGAAGAATTTAGTGAAAAAATTAAGCGAAGAAGAACTAGAAGTTGAAAACTATGCTGAGAACACTGCTTTATCCTACGCTGCTGCAACTGGAAATGTGAATATTGCCATGGCAATGCTGGAGAAAAATAGTCGCTTGGCAAACCTAGGCAAAGTGAAACCACTCTCTATGGCTGCTTCGTTAGGACACAGTGAAATGGTGGATTATCTTTATGAAAAGACTGAAGTTCACAAGTGGGAGGAAGATGAAAAAGCTAAACTATTTATCACTTGTGTTGAGGGTAACTTATACGGTAAGCATAAGTAATTATAATGTTTATTGTCTTATTATTTTGTTTTGTTTTGTTTTGTCTTGTTTTTTTTGAGGGGGGTCATAATGGTTTGATCTTGTCATTCTAGAATATGAAGTTCAAAGCATTAATCATGGTTTAAACATTGAAAAGTGGTATTGTTAAATTAACATAATCTAAGCCATTCATTTAATTTCTAAATGAGGAAAAGTTATCCATTTTCACTCATTTTCTAAATGTGGTATCAAAGTATTGACGGACGGGAGATTTTGGTATGGAATTATATATTAATCGTGTTGAGTTTTAAGACTTTAGGTTTAAATGTATTAGAACTTCAATTTGTAATGTTGGCAAATCATGATCAAAACGTTTTAGTCTTTGTTTTAGACTTGTTCAAAGTGTGTTTATATGCAAAGTTGGAATTAAGTAGCTGCAGAATTTACTGTATAAATCTGTCTGGCTCAATCGATCGAAAATTTGGCTCACTCGATTGATCGAAACTCGTGCAGATTTTTTTTTTTTTTTTTTTTTTGTTGTTGTAGAATTTTCCAAATCAGCTCAAGCCCGTTTGATGTGTAGGGTTTTATGTTTTGTCTTAAGTATAAAAGGGAAAACCCTAACCACGTTTTTGGGTTACTCCTTATGCTATATGTGTGAATCTTTTGTGAGATCAAGAGATGTTTATCTTTACACATACTTAGGGTTTCCAAGATTTAAGATTATGTCAAGAACTTAGTGATCGATTCAATTGTTGCTTTAAGAGCTTAAAGATACACAAGCGGGAGTGCTTGTACTTGCTGAGAATCCAAAAAAGAAATAGTTCGTGGACTCGGAACTATCACGTGGTAGTGGTAGTAAGTTTCCTACTCGATGTAGCAATAGGATGTTAGTGGTCTAAATCGCTATTGTGTAAACTTCAATTCTTTTATAGTGGATTCAGCTTTATCTTGAGGATAGTTAGGTTAAATCATTTCTAGGTTTTTACCGGTTTAGTTTCCTAGGTCATCATATCTTTGTATTTTTTATTTTTTGCACTTTACATTAATATGATATATGTGTGTTAACCTAGATCTAATTAATTTGACTAAATAATTACTTGGCTAATTAACTAGGTTAATTTGATTGTGTTTTTTAAGGGGTCTAAAAACAAACTGATTGGTATTTTCAGCTCATAGCTTAAATTCTTAGCTTTTTTGAACTTTACCATGCCATATTATTTATTTATTTATTTTTCTTGGTTTGAAATTTTAGTATCAAATAAATTGTATTATTGTGATATCAAATATTTATATTGGTTTACAGTGTCAAATAAACTGATAATTTTTAAATATGGACAATTATTTGTTTACTTTTATTGTTCATGTAAATTGTACACATTTGTTTTGTTTATAAGGTAAATATTAAGAGTAAAGTGTGTATATATAAATATATAAATATATATAAAGAAACTGTTGCTTGTCTTTTTCATATGATTATGTCATGCTTTGCCTAGTTTATATTATCTTTCCTGAAAGAAATATCAACATGTTCCTTCTCAGTATTTTTTACTATATCAATAAATCATAACTAAATACTAGTATACTTCAAAACACGGAGAAGAAAAAGATTGCCGTACATGAATATTTTTGCTTGGAATTTTTCTTTTTGGTATAAAATAATGCAGGAATAGCCATGAAAATCCTCAAGGACAACAGTGATCTTGCTAAACCTAGAAAAGAGAACGAAGAGACTGTGTTGCATGTGTTGGCTCGCAAACCTTCTGCATTTGTTAGTGAAACTCGACCATGTGAGTTTTTATTTTTTTATTTTTTTTAAATTATATTTTTATTATGAGTTATTTTGACAGGAATTCTTAAATCTTGCGTATTCCTTAATCATATGGTATGACATACAATGACATATGTGTTGGGAAGTTGACTCCAGTTGAATTAATCAATTACCATATTTAATTAGTTAATTCAATTACATGTAAACTCTAATTAAATGCACAACCAAATCACCAATATAGAGTATAATACAGCTAAAAACAAATTGATATGGCAATATGGTCATGACGAGGAAAACCATCACAGGAAAAATATCCCAACAGGTGATATTTAGGTCACCATTCTTGAACAATCGACTAATAAAAAATCGAAGTTACAAGTACAAATGATCTAACTCAATCCCAAATACCTATCTATAATAGATTATACTAATCTTAGCTCAGCTCCAACTCCATTGACATTTTTTAATGATAGACCTTTTTAGTTATCTTCTATTGACATAGGAAACTTCAAGTTGCGAAGAACTCCTATTAATGAGCAACTGTACTATAACATCTTGATTGCAGTAGTGGTTGGTGCAAAGTTCTTCACAACAACACACTACAATGGTAAACTAGAAATAGTTTCGTACAAAACCCTAGATGCACAGTATTTAAGTCATCTTAGAACCCTAGTGCACAATTTCCAGGATTGCAATGTCATCAGTA
Organism: Quercus lobata; assembly: GCF_001633185.2. Lineage (NCBI taxonomy): Eukaryota > Viridiplantae > Streptophyta > Magnoliopsida > Fagales > Fagaceae > Quercus > Quercus lobata. Next base: position 84,325,050 of record NC_044905.1, read on the forward strand.
ACAGAACTTAGAATTTTTTTATTTTGAAGCTTGATTGATCGGCTAGTGTGGTAAAAGTACCCCGATCGATTGGTATTTCATGCACATCAGTGCATAAATTAAGGAGAATTTGTGGAGTTTTGAAGAATGTTTTGAATTGAGAAAAAGAAAATGTGTCACTACAGTGTGAGCGTGAGAAGGAAAAAAAAAAATTTGTGTGTGAGTAAAGAAAACAATGAGATTTTTTTAGCCTTGAGACATACATAAGAAAATATAAATTTTTAGTTTTCTATAGGAAAAACTTCATTGGGTGATACAACCAAGGAAAGTTGTTGTATCTAGAGTGAGTTCCTATTATTTCCTAGAGAGGACACATTATTGTATTTTTTGTTGATCTCAAGTTAAATACAAAACTTGAGAAGATATGTTTTTATAGTTGTTGACTTATTTTAAAGTTGTTACTGCCCTTTTTTTTCCTTTAAGGAAAAATGGTTTCTTCACCTAACTCTTTATGTTTTTGTACGGAATTGATATCTTAGTTTGGTAAATTTAGATAACATTTCTAGACATTGATTAAATTTCTTAATTGATTTTCTTAATTCAACAATATTATAATGGGACCCAACACTAGTGGCACATTTACTCTTATTCCAAAGAACAATTCGACTCTTTAATATTTTTATTTCTCATTAAAGTATGGCTACTTTCTTTTCTGCTGTCAATTCTAGGGTTGAAGTTAAAACAGGAAAACTCGAAGCAAATTCAAGCCAAGGAACTGTTTGAAGATTATCTTCAGGCTTACAGAGTTGATGCTGGGAATTCATCAATGATAGAACATGTTCTATTTTATGCAGCAGAAGAAGGCAACATTGAGTGCGTGATCATGCTTATTCGTTTTGACTTTGATCTATTATGGAAAACAAAAAATGGAAAAAGCATTTTTCATGTTGCGGCTGAGAAGCGCCATGAAAGCATATTCTATTTACTTAATGAGATAGGCTCAATTGGAGATATGATTATAGATAGCAAAACTGAAAATGCAAACAACATTTTGCATTTAGCTGCAGAATTGGCACCTAAAGAAAAGCTGAATGCTATATCAGGAGCAGCTCTTCAAATGCAACGAGAAATGTTATGGTTCAAGGTACATATTCATTTGCTTTGAGTAGTAAGTGTTGAACCATTTCATAGAATTAATGTTCAATATTCCTGTTTCCACATATATTTAATTTCTTCCTAAAATTTTTAGCGTTTTTGGACTAACGAGTCTCTCACGTGATATTTTTTCTATGATTTGTAATGGAAGGAGGTGGAAAAGATTGTACCACCTGTGTTCAAAGAAATGAAAAATGGAAACAAGGAAACACCGTATGTTGTATTTGCGAGGACACATGAGGAGTTAAGGACAAAGGGAGAGAGGTGGATGATAGACACAGCTAATTATTCTATGGTGGTTGCTACGTTAATTGGCTCTACAATGTTTAGTGGCCTAATAGCTGATGGATTAGACCGTAGTTCTAAACATTATCTTGCCTTTTCGGTTGCAAGTGCGATATCATTATTCTCCTCTTCAACATCCTTAGTAATGTTCTTATCCATCCTTACCTCACGTTATTCCTACAACGACTTTGTTTTATGGTTACCTCTTAGGTTGTTGATTGGAATCGCGTCACTTTGCATCTCAATTGCAGCCATGATGGTTGCATTTTTTATATCCTTTATGTTGGCGAATCATAATGGGAAGGAATTGCCTGTGATCTTTGCTGTCATTGGTTTATTTGCTATTGCGCCAATCATATACGGGGTGCTGAAGTGGTACCTATTTATTGATATAGCCCGATCTACCTTCTTTCGGTTTAAGCCACGTCAACGTCTACTTTACAAGGAGATGTCCAACGAACCTGCGAGTCTGGCGATTGAATCCGACCACTGTATAAATTTGGCGTGTATAAAATAATTATTAGCAATGGACAATCAGGTGCGACTAGACAATCTTTTATGTTGCTTTCCTTTGTATGAACGTGTAAAATAATGAAGACGAATAGATTTGAACTGTAACGCTGTATGTTAATTAAACACATCTTATCTTTTGAGTGCAGTTAATTTATTATCATTATTATTATTAGTATTATTGTTAATGCAATTTAGTATGATATCTTGTTTGTTCAACATCATCCATACGGACCATATACAACATGACGACTCAATAGACATTAGCATATATAAGCTACACAGTGTATTTTATATGATACATTGTTCACCTAACTCATTATTGCACTTTTATCACTCGTCATAATGCCATTAAAAAGAACAATTACTATTTTCATGAACTCTCTATATTAAGAGGATTCTTTCTTCTTCTTCTTCTTTTTTTATTTTATTTTATTTTATTTTTTTAAGAAGATTCAAAAAGTTAATTATTTCCTTTTTTGACTTTTAAAAATGTCCATAACTTAATTAACTTATCCTTATTTCTAAAATATAAGAAACAAGGTCAAAACTGTAAATCCATAAAAAAAAAAAAAAAAAACCTGCCCACAGTTCCTATCCTAACAAATAAAACTTCCATAAATTAAAAATTAAAAAAAAAAAAAAATCCTTCCATTAAAAACCAACAATGTCGCATTAAAAAGAAAAAAAAGAAGAAAAAAAAGACCCATGCAGAAACCAATTATAACTTCTTAGAAATAACTTCTCTTTTCATTTGTTTCTTTCTTCATTTTCCCACAAACTCCAAACTCCCAATATTCCTTCAGCTTCTTGTTCATTCTTGTTTAAATAAAACTTTTGTCACTTGGTGAAGTTGCTACGTAAAAAGTGGGTTTAAAATAAATTCAAGTTCTTTTTACAAACCATTAGATCCAATCACCTTTTTTTTTTTTTTTTTTTTTTTTCTTCAATAGTATAAATTAGTGGGGAATAATCTAGAGGATTTTAGAACTAACACATGATTTACATGAACAAAAAATGTGTACAATTCATGAATACACATTCGTGATTCATGTGTAGCATGCTCCACAAAAAAATCATAATTTCGACTACTCAGTTGGCCAATTTTCAAATGGTTATAACTTATTCAATATAAGTTCAAATTAAGAAAAATTTTGTGTTCAAATTGAAGTTCAAGATGCCTACTTTCCAATGAAACAAACCTCACTTAAAATTCAGTTGTGGATCAAAAGGTATGATCAAAATAGTGAGCAAAGTTCATTTTTCAACATCGTTTTCAAAACGATTTGAGTAATTTTAAGTTGTGATTACTTTCAAACTATCAAAATAACTTTAATTACCTTTTATATACATGTCAAACTTATCCTTGGGACTGGGGACTGAAGTTTATTAACTAAGTACAAAATGAGGTGTCTACACTAATGACTCTAGACTTTACCCAGTAGATAATCTATTGACGTGCTCCCTAAGATGCCCACAACTTGATGATTTGAATTACATAGCAAATGTACTAGGATAGGCTCTATGCGACTTTTGCATTGATTCACATTACGACATAAACAACAAATTAAGTGGATAATATTTTTGTTTACTCTCTAAACTCAAGGGTTAGAAGGTGGAGGCTAGGATTTTCTCTATGATTAGCTTTTCAAAGTCTGACCCAACAACCTCAACCAAGTCTTGTATAATAGGCTCTTATATAGGCATTCCACTTATGGTTGAAAAACTCACGGAATTGATTTCATTAAAACATGTCACTTATTGACTTTTAATTTTCGATTAATTGAGCCATTGTCAAACAACAATTTGAGACTCC